>NW_003805419.1:570565-694071 GCF_000255335.2 Galendromus occidentalis | reverse complement strand
CCTTTCGGCGTGGCTCATTATTAAAGAAAAAAAAACAAACCCCCTGACTCAGCCGGAGGGACAACGAGAAACTCAGGGAACCGACAAGTTTTGCTTTTTGTCGGGAACCCCGAGGCTTGTTGCAAGTTGTCGTGAGGAACAAGCGACCGACTGAGACCTGTGCGGGTCGACGTCGTTGTCTTCCCTCTTGTCGAACGAGGATTGGAGCTCCGAAGTAGAAATTGCGGCTCCGTTCCTGAACCCGACCGTCGAAGACGACTCTGCTGACTGGCAGAAGTGCAACTGATTTGCCACGGATATCCGATGCGCCTTCCCAAACGTTAACTCTGGACACACGAGCAGTAGCTAGGCAAGCTGAAACCGTACACAACCAACGACACGGGTTGGAGTCGACAAACCGGCAAGTCACAACAAGACGAGCAGGCAGCCAGCCAACAAACCGGTACTAGGCGAGCTGGCGGCTTGACGTGTGTTGGCTCCAGTCGCCGCATCAGCGGATTCGGCAGCGAATCCGCACGGAGTCCATGTGTCTCAGCTCTACTGCGAACGGCAACGACGGCGGCTCAGTCTTGCCGGGGAAACTTCGTTGCGCACTTCAAATTGTCTGACATACCAAAGTCGGTCGAAGCTTTGTGTGCAGTCCAACAGCGTCAACGTCGTCGTCGACACTGCCGCCCCACTCTCACTCAGTCAGTAGCAAGAGCTGTAGAACGGATACCATTATATCATAGCTGAAGGGGTTAGGAAGGAGGGGAAAAGGAGTTAACGTGACCAGGAAATGAGGCCGGAAGGACTAGAGTTAAGGCTGTTGGACGGCGCACCGATGTCTTCAACGCCGCCGCTGCCGCCAACATCGCCCCGACATGACCATAGTCGACTCCGAACTTGTCTTTCACAACCTCGTCGGGGAACCGTATCGTGGGATCCCTCGTCGACGGAATGGAGTGGAAAAGGACTAATAGAGATCGCAGTAGACCCAGGAGCAGAAGCTCGGGAGCGACGGAAGAGACGATGCACGGGATGGTCAGGCGGAAGGACATTTGATTATTCTTTTCCGCTTGACGAGAGACGTCGTTGTAGAACAGCGGCGGCGACAGCAGCGGGGTGGAGGAAGGACGCGGAACGGATGGGACAGAAGAAAACGGGAGTGCGCGAATGCTTTATTGAGGTATCCTCAGGGAAATCAGCTCTGGCTGGATTACTAAAGTCAGAACAGACAGTTAGGGAAGAGAGTTTACTGTTTGGACAACACAAATAACCAGGTTTCAGCCCCGAAGCATGTGGCTTCCGGCTCTTGGGTTCCTCCTCCCCCAGCGACGTCGACTCGATGGGATGCCCTACCAGGGAATCGCTTCCCGCTTCTCCGGTATCGATGGGGATTTTTTTTTCTGGACTTTTCCGCAGTAGGGGGCCAATTCCGTGGCGACGTGTACGGATGGCTCGGAAATAATTCCTCGTCGGTTGATGAAGAACGATAAACCTTGTCCGGGACGCTCCGCACAAGCTCCGAGACCACCGGTCGAAACTGGGTATGCCGAGATGCGAGGGGAAACCGTGAGGACGACATCTCCGGGACGATCTCTAGGTTCTCTTTCTCAGACCGATTTGGGAACCCCGAGAGAGCAACCTTTGAGCTTGGGTCGCTGCTCTGTGTTGAACGGTTGCCAGTTTTTTCGTCGGAGCCTTGGACATTACCGTCACAGCATTTGCATACGTCAGCCGCGATGCCGCGCCGCGGTCGCGAGTCTCGGCCGCGTTTTGAGATTTCCACAAAGCGGCAATGTTTCTCAACGCTTGACGTAATAATGTTGCGTCCCTATATTTTCCGTAAAAGCTCGACCCGCTACCGTCAGCTCAGCGATAGAGAGGAGTTGTGCGGATCTCAGCCATCGGAAAAGTATTTTCCCGCTGGAAAAATAGAGTGTCGGACGAAGCTCTCTTCCGTTCCAGAGGCCCGGGTTGTTCCAAGAACACTCGGGACTTATCCAATCGACAGGATGAGATGTCGATTGGAGTGGGCAGAAGGCTGTTGAATGGCGCCGGACTCACTCTTACACCCTTTCTCCCTTTCATCAGCGCTGTCGCCGTTCTGCTGATCCGGTCGCGCCCTTGGAAACTCTCGAGTGTCCAGTAAGACTTCACGGCAAAGTGTTCACTTTGCTTGCTGGATATTTAATAGAAAATTACAAGCGGCTCGACAGATAGGCGAGCGAGCGGGCGAGCGACCAACTCGCAAAGCGACCGCCGGCCCATGGTCCACCGGTGGTGGGTCGTCGAGAACGGTTGAAAAGGGAGGAAAAACTCTCTACTCGCTCGTGTGCGCGCTGTGGAGCTTCATGCGCCATTACGCCCCCAGGGCCGAGCTCTCTCTTCTAATCAGAGACGAAATTACAACACACAGCCCTATAGAGTTGACCTCTTATAGCCAGTCGGTCGGTCAGTCGGTCGGTCGCCTTTCTGCCCCTCGGTCCGGGCCTCGGTTTGCACGTCGGACCCGGCGGTCGGTTTGTATGCTGGAAAGGCGCGAGAGAAAAATCCCCTCATAGCTACTATCGTTCCCGCGCCGCCACAAGGGACAAAGAACGAGGGAAAACCCAGCGTTTTGTGGGCGTGGGCTCGGTGGGTCGGTCGGCAGGTGGGCAGTCGTGAGGCTGGGTGGTCAGCGAAATGGCGCGCGGAAACGATTCCGAGTTCGTCAATGGCTTTCTGTGTTGCTGGCCATCAATGGTTGCCGCAAGCCTAATCTGTTTCGTCCGCCCCCCGCCCCCCTTCCCGAGCGGAACATCCAAAGCGAGGAGACTTCAAATCTCACTCGGCCCTAGGATAGTCGAGCAACGCAGCGACGCGTCGCCGCATTGGTCTGCGAAATTCCGCGACGTCTCCATTCGTTTCGGGATCGCGGACGACAAAGTTCTGAGTTTCAAAATCCTCATTGAAGAGCGTTGCATTCATAATTAACGCCCGGCTCGGGCGGCTTCCGTGACTCATTCGACAAGGTCGCGCGGATAGATGGTGATTGAAAGCGGGGGTCCCGGCTCGAGTTCGCTCGAGCTCATGCATCTGTAGCGAAGCAAACGCGACCGGTCGGACGGCCGAGTCGGCTGGCGGGAAGACGGGCGGGCATATCGCTAGTAAGTCAGGCTTTCTTTCGCCCTGGCAATCCTTGCGAAGACTCTCCACGACGCGGCGGTAATATGCGGCAGCCTGGCGCTCAGTAAGCGGGTTTAGCGGCATTAAAGCAATATTGCTCTCTTCCAATGCCCTCGAGAGTCAAGAGAGTTTAGCCGCTCGGCTGCCCGACCCTCTGCCCGCCTGCCTGCCTGCCGCTACTTCGGGCCACCCGGACAAACCGGGTTGTCTGATGGGGGGTGGGAGGAGAGACAAAGTGAACGGTCGCCGCGGTCGGCTGTCTGGACGTGGGCTCCGAACCCTTCATTTGAATGGGCTGTCTCGCTAGCTTGATCCAAAATGTGGCGGTAAGCCGAGCAGTCGTGTCCACGGACCACGGTTCAGACGTTCGCCCATATTAGATATCATTATCCGGCAAGCAGGCATGGGAACGCATGGATTCTTCATCTGAGAAATATATGGTAGGAGTATTGCCCCCTTTCCCTACGGTTCGCGATCTGTTCGCCTTCCGGCTTGGACCCATGCCCAGAGAGGCGCACCTACGGGGTCGACATGATTTAGAAATATTATTGTCTGTTCCTCGTGCAATAAAGTACATATTCGTACATGTATAGTAACCGGGTTGAGCTTGCCACGATCCGGGAACCTCGACCGAGGACGGTCGGGGCTCCCGGCGTTTGCTGTGCCGCAAGCGAACAGGGACACGGAGCTCGGAAAACTCTCAGTCAGAGTTCCCATCGCGGCCGGATCATCGAGTCATTTGGAGAACTCCTCGATCTGCTGCTTCAGCTCCAGAACGATTCGGGACTGTTGCTGTCTGAGCGCTTCGGAGCCTTTTTTTTTGTTTTGATAGACTGCTTGCGAGACAATGTCCTATTGAGGAACGCACATAATTGGGGTTTGTCTTGCAGCAGCAGCAGCGGCAGAGTTTCTTGTGCGGGGCGATAGCTGCAATGGCTGATGAGTAACGAAGGAAGAGATAGCAATCCCACGAGTCACGAAACAGACGAAGGGTGGTAATGACGGTAATTTGCATATTTAATGGACGACCCCGAGCTGCTGAAAAAGATTCGAGGGCAGCCATACAGCCGGCTGAGGGACGGATGGCCGAGCGCGCAAGACAAACCCATAGTCGGACTCGAAAGCTCACGGCCACTGACTGACTGAGGTGGGTTCCGCGCATCTCCAACGTGAAGCTGAAGCTTGCGTTGTCGGTGAGGAATACCGTGGGATGACCTGTCCATGGTTTCCGCTTACGCGGCATCTTCGATCGCGCAGGAAGAAACATCTCATTGGAGAACTTTTTTATTGCGACTCCACTCATTCTAGTGAGTTACGACGAGGAAAAGGGGGGGGGGTGCTGTACTCGGCCGCCGGAGCACTTGATTAAGTTCTCGATGATCAGGCTTTTCTTGAAAAACTTTGACGATGGGCGCGCAACTACGCGCCGAAGAGTTTTGAGAGGAAGAGATGAATTGAAACAAAGTTTCGAGGGCTCCCGTTCGGAGCCAGATGATTCAGCGGCAAGTTTAGTAACCGAGTCGGGCGCAATCGTCCTTCCGACAACGAGTACTGCGCAGACACTTCCCCAGGTATGACGACGGAAAGATAACGAGTGGATTCCATTTGACGACGACGGGGAGATCGAAGGGTGCCGGAGGCCAACGTTCCCAGACGAGACCCGCAGAGGCGATCGGAGACGTAAGACGCCCCCGAGAAGATTTGTAAAGCTTTAAATTTGCTGTCGGTCAGAGTTTCTCCCACATTTCAAAACCAATCAGCCGAGAGTGGAACGCGCTTCCCTCCGATCCCTTCTCGCGCGCGAATGTCTTCATGGTCGTGGTCGAAATCCCGACGCGAACGCAGTCGGATGCCAGTCTGAACTCCCTCCCTCCCGTACGCACGGCCGTCGAAGCGACCTTCAGTTTGTCATTCAGTCAGTCAGTCAATCCAACGACGATGTAGAGTGTAAAACGAGAACAACACAAAGCTGTGTACCCGACCGAATAATCACATTAGAATGCAAATAGCTCTCGCCCCGCTTGTTCGCTAACCCTTCTTACACTTGCGAGGACGGGACACGAGGGGCTTGTGAGGGGGGGGGGGTACAGACAGCGTGAGAGCTTTCCCGTTCGCTCCTGCGCGAACACTTGTTCTCTTGCCCCTCTCTGTTGCTGCCGCCCTCTACTTTCCCCAGCAACGCTCGTCCTCGGGCGCCGAAGACAAACTGCCGGACGGTTCGGAAAAATCTCGACGTTTTCAATCCGACGACCTTTCGAAAGATTGGCAAGCCGCCCGCTTATCGTTCAATGAGTCGAACGCTTCTTATAAATGATGATTATTATTCCTCATACTCCGCGCATCATGCCCAAGAGCTCGATACGTGGGGAGCGCGTGCGAGACGCCATCGGAATCTCGAGCAGTCGGCGGAAACTCCTGACGGGGCGAGACCGAATTGCGAACCCCGGTCTGGGACTTATCGCTCGCGGATATGCGGCTTTGATACCCACCAGTAGAGAGGATCCGTCCCCGCTCCGATCATTGCCTTAGCGGGTTTCATTACTGTTGACGAAAACGTTGATTGGGAGGGAGGTCACGCTCACTTCCTCGCGGAGATGATTGAACCTTCGGGTCCTAAGCCGATCCCCGCCGCGCTGAAACGACACCGCCCACGTCGCATACCGGCCTGGAAATTATGAGCCGTCATGAGCGTAGGAGACTGTGAGACTCAAATGGGCAGCCTACCGTCCCGTTTGGCGAGCCAAACAACGACGTATTTGCGGCTGATCGTCTGGACGCTCGGAGCGTTGACGTAGTAGGTCTCGCTCCGCCGAGAGGCTTCTTGTACTCGTCCTCGTCCACGCGTTTCCGTCCCGTTTCTAAAAACGCGAGAAGCGAAACGTTCGTTTCTCCTCATTCTGGTGAGTCTGTATGAAATCGACGGGATTCATTCGGGCGCGGAAAGAGATTGAGACGAGAATAAGAAATGGTACGCCGCGGAACTCAACGCTTTCACAGTTGGTCCGACTGTCGCTGGCGAGAGAGCTTTTGTGAGCAGGCGGCGACCGACACTGGATCGCAGCATGCTTTTCCCATGAATGATGAGGCTCCTCCGTTGTTCCGTTCTTATCGCAGTAGACCGTTTAGTAATTAAGAGCAACTGGATGTGCAACAAAAAAATACGGAGCTCCGCGCTGACAGCACAGTACTCTGTCATCTCGCACAACTATTGTACACACAAGTGGCAATTCTGTGGTCTACAGCGACGAAGTTGTCGCGGAATGAATGGAACAGAGGCCTTGCGAGAGAGAAGAGAGGGGATCAGATGTAGCTAGGTCTCGTTGGACGTCCTCGCTGCAGAATATTCTATTCGGAACTCTGTGCCCCGTCGGAGAGCCGAACAGACCTTAGCCGATTGAGCTTCAGCGTCCGCAGGTCAAGACCGTACTTCAAAGCCGTCAGAGACCCCGGTACTCTGCAGGACCCTGGGGGAGAGGACGCGAAAAAAAGGAAATCGCTACAGACGAAGCCCCCCAGCACGAAGGGGAGAAATACGGCGCCTTGCTTCGAGGATGGCCTTCGGACGTCTAAAATGTTCCTTTCTCTTTCCAGGTCGAGGTGAGTGAAGGAATCGAGGACCTTCATGTGAGCGAGTCAGGGCCCTCCAGCCGTCCCTGGGCAGAGTACAGAGGGCTGAAGCGCGATGAGCGAATCCACCGCGGGAAATCATGACAGGCTATCGCAAAACGATAATTCTGGATTGCTCGATTAATCGACTGCGGGAGAGCGCTCAACCGAGGAGAAATCCCGCTAGACAGCAATGGAAACCGATGAAAAACAAGACCGGCATCGGAACCGAACTTGGGATAGAGTAAAGAGTCGAGTCGGATCGATGCTGAACATCCGAGGACACTGTCACGAGTCCGGAACAAAGAACGATTCGGAGGGTGATGTATTGACAGGAAACTGCATTAAATACTTCTTAAGGTGTCGGCGTTCACTTCTTCAGCTCGGTGGGAATCATCACATAAAAACGCTCTGACCAGCGATGCGAGATTTTTGAGCGCTGTTCGACATACTCTCCGTTACTCTCCTCCTCCCTTACCGTAGTTCCTTCCACGCGCACGCATGGCCTGACACGGCATACGCGACGTTTCACGTGTTGCTCCCCGCTGTTCCTTTGTGTGTCGGCTTGTCACCGACTGCGAACACGACTCGCTGTTCATCCCGTTCGGGCTTTCTTATTCCACTTTGCGCTCCCCAAACACGCCCGCCCGCCTGCGCGGAGACGGGGGGAACCAGGTGCATCCGTGCGCTGACGCTGTTATGAGGAGCGACCTACCAGACGAGAGACATTCGGAGGTCTTACGTGACCTTGCGCGGAATGCTTTCCCATGGCGGCGCAGCGCATGTAAATGCTTCAGTCAGTTGAATTGATAATAAAATTCCAGGGAGGAGAGCGACAACACGGGTTCTTTCACATCTGACAGCTCAACTAAACGCGTGGTCGACAGAGTCATCAACGAGAGAAGAGGCTCCGAGCAGTTTTTGTCTCGGTGCTGGTTTAGCTATCGCTGCTTCTACGCGGCCGGAGCCGGCTTGGAGCAGTCAGCCAACCGAGCAGTCGGAGCGCCAGACCAGCCGGCAGGCAGGCCTGCTGGAACCGGCGAACGTTTTTGTGAGGATACGCCCGGCATCAGTCAGCTACAGCCTTCGGCAAGCGGACGGGCCGACGAACGACTCGACGAGGCAGCCAACAATGCGGCCAGTCTCCAACTCCCCCAAGAGCCGTGGGGTCCTAAACCGGAGGAAGACAAGCCGCTCGGAAGGCCGCCTGAGTCGCCGTGTCAACGAGGGCAATCGCGAAGTCTCCGACCGTTTCAAGAGGACTCGGAGCCAGACGTGGATCTTTCTAACGAGCGATTCGTCCTTGCTTGTCTCGAGCAGCGGATACTCCTTCTTGGTATCATTACCTGACCGACGGAAGGGTGGACAGGAGTTCCTCGTCCGCCTGCGGAACAAGGATTCCGCGTCGTAAGTCATTTCCGAGAGCGGATTTCGATCGAGCCAGAACGGTGCGAGCCACGGGCGTTCCCGTCAGAGTTTCCAGGGATCGTCCGCTTGCCGTAAATATGTGATTTTGCGTCGGCCAGACCTGTTCTGCGACTTCCTCTGGAAGCGCCTGGCCGAGTTTCGTTTTTGGCGGCGTGGAGGTCGAGGGCGAATCACTTGAACCAGTGGCGCCCCGCGGTGAGTCTAATACTAACTGGTACGCAGTCGTCTGCTCCTGGACCGGTGAAGCTTCCGCTTGAAGTCACGAGAGGGCTCTCGAATCCTTCTCCGTGTTCACATCGCGAGCCGCCGACACTGCCGGCAATGATATGGGCCAGACGTCATTCTGGACGTCCTGCTCCCCGCTTTGATAGAGGGCGCCACCTGACCTTCGTCCAGCCTCGTCGACGCCATCCGATACCGAAGCATGTCAGAATCGAGGATCGACGATGAGGTAGAATAAGGGCACACGATCACGGGGTCGGCACCGTGCCGCCTCTTCGAGAGCCGGAAAAATATTTTCCCCGCTTGTGCGATGACGCGACGTTGCCCTCCTGACTCTTCTCACTGAACTTCGGAGCAAAGACCGCGAGACCCTTGGGAGAAAGAGCGCACTGGGTTCACGATCCTTTCTTTGCCACGAGCCAACGTGAGGAGCTCCGTGGTTCATTTCGATTCCTCTGACGGCGTCTTTCGGTGGGTCAGTCGCGTTGGTTGGTTAGCTGGCGGGCTTGATCTGTCTCGCGCGGCCGCAGAGCACTCGTGGTCGTTTCCCCGTTCCCGTGATTCCAGCTCCTCGGAATGCTCGCGTTTGATAACGGAAAGCTGTGGTTGCTAATGTTGTCGTTGCCGGAGCTTTGCCTGTCTGGCTCCTTCTGGGGCGGCGATCTTCGCTAGTCTCCTTCATTTATCCATTCTCCTTAATTATCTCAAGTCTCCTGGGAACGGAGCGGCTTCCTCTTCCGACGGACGAATGAAGGGAAGGGAATCTTTGTTTCCTATTCCAGTCGGAACACTCAAAAAATTCAGAACACTCAGCCCTGAGCATTTGCTTCGTCGTCCATGACTTCCGACCGACTCCGAGCAAACGGCACACACAGCTCTAATTCACTCTGTATGACCATGTGGTTTAATTCGATTTCACTCGGCACGAATCGATGAACGACTCGAATTGGTGGAAGGCGACGGCGGAGACGGAAGAAGAGGAAAAACTATTTTGCTTGGCCGGGCGGATTCGTATTGGCGAGCGAGAAAGCGGTGCTCGATCCGTAGATTTCGAACGCTCGAAGAAACCTACAGACCGACGGGAGCGTTGAGCACTTTTTGTACAGAGCAAGCGGTACCGGGTGGAGGAGGAACGTGCGGGGAAGCCATAAGAGGGAGCGGGCTTTCGTCATTCAATTTCGAACGAGGCAGCCAAATTGAGCCAAGCTGAGAACCGCTCTTTTCGCTATGGTGGACGTGGCTTCGCTACACGACCAGCTGACTTTTGGATTGAGCCATGTTATTGAGAAGGCCTTGGGAGTGGAGCACGACGTGGAGTCGGATGGGACGTTTGTGGGATCCGTGGAGCCTTGAGTTGTTACAATACGTGGGTAGGAGGTTCTCCTCTACGGGAACAGATCTATCGACCTGTCGGACCTGCGGCTCGACACGGATTTACGGCTCAATGGCGGTGGAAAGCAAAAAATAGAATCATACGAATCAAGTGCTGTATCGAGCCGTCGAGAGAGAAAGAGCTCGCCTATCGACGCTCGCATCGAACGAAGGAAACTATTTACGGGAATAACCTCAGGTGATTAATTCCATGTTCGGTGCCGTGTCTACATGTAATAGTCTGCTGCTGGAGTACAAGCAAAGGGTTCCTAATCAAACAAGTGGACGACCGCCGGCAATGACGTCGTTCTGGCCCGCGGAAAACACGAGACTATACTCCCGAAGATTCCGTTTGCCGTTACTTGTGTCTCGATCGAATGTTGTCGATTCTTCCTCGTGGCAGCGACCGAAGCCTCAACACGCTCGATATAACAAACGTACCGAGGAAGATCGGGCATTGTTAATTTGCTTGTCGAAAGATTGTTATTGTTCAGGATGTTAGCATCGAATGATCCTCGTTTGTCGAGCAGTGGCCAATGTCCATCGCAGCACCAAATTATCCGAACGCTCTGTTGAACACTGGTCTGTCGATCTGATTGTCGAGCATGGTGGACGATGGTGCACCAACGATTCCATTAGACCCTGAGGATACATCCGGAGCGCTGAGGTCGCCGTGCCTACTCCTACCGAGACTTTCGAATATCCGAGCCGGGATTCTGTTCGATCAGCCAATATAGTCGTCGTTGACCGAATGTGCAGAGAACGCAAACTTCTGATGAAAGGAGCCTCCGGTCCGAAATCGAAGGACGACAAATCGCACCGAACGTCGGAAGGTGGTCAGCGGCTCATTCTAAAGTCTCGAGTCTAGACTCTCAGAGGCTGTATGCATTAATTACTATGGGCGGAAACAATTGGGAGCACCGCCGATGTTTAGTCTCGACGAAAATGAAAATGAACACAAGACAAGAGGATCTAGAAGTACCTGCGACAACGTCCTGCTGGCGTAACACACGTTACGTTGGACGTTCATTCGCGTGTTCACCAGGCGCAACGACGAGCGGCGCGCTCTTCGCACTGTGACGCCGACGGACGGCGGCCGGCGTTAACTCTCCGCTTAATGAATGTCCGACCTGAAGGGGCTCGCCCGCTCGCTCCCAACTCTGAGTTTCCGGCTGATCTCATTTGTGTCTAGTCTCTGTTGAAACTTAAGCGCGTGCAAAGAACGCCGTTCCCGCCCTAAGTGAGTAGAGAGCTCTGACTGATCGTGAGCTATTTCCGTCGAGTACGAGCTATGGGATCACTTCGCTGATTTGTGCCTCTGCCTCGAATTGAAATCTGGTTAAAGGATTTCCGAACTTGGAAATCGTCTCCATCGAAATTGGCCGTCGATTCCGAAAAGAGCTCTTGGAGTCCACATCGAACGGTCAGGATACACTCGTTGGATAGGAATCTCGCGCAAAAAAGCAGCATACGAAACGTTTCCCGACCGCCTCCCTCGGAATCCAATTGGGGAAAGATCTCGCTGCGGAGTACGATGGGCACGATCGATTTTCTTTAGCTCCAGCACAGGCAGCGTGGAAAATCGTTGTCAGGCCGATTTTTTTCCCTCGGAGCTGGTCGCGTGAAGGAGGTCCTGTCGACGAGCCACCAGCGAAACAAAATTCGTTTTGTCAACTTCGAATGAGATATTCCTGGCTCTGGCCATGAGCCGAGCTGTTGCGACAGGAAGAAATATCCGAAAGCCAGACGTCACTGAAATCTGAGAAATGTTGGGATGTTTTGGATTTACGGATTCCGCAAGCTCGTTCCGCCGCGAGCAGACGCACGCAGCGGAGACTGAGTAGACGTACGGAAAGTGTCGGGGAAAAATGCATCAGCGAAAGTGTCAGCTCACTGAAACTCATGATACAGCAGAAGAGAGTGACCTGACGCAGAGTTTAGCATCGATCGTTTGACCTAGGGTTTATTGGGTCTCCAAGGGAGTCAGAAACGCGTACATGCATACCTTCGTCGGACGAAGATGTCTGAGGATTTCTCCCGAGAGTCTCGGACACGTCGGCTCATCAGGACCGGGAGGGAGGCCGGATCGCCGCAATGGCTTCGGGAAAAGCTCAAAACGCGGAATATTTCGCCAGAAAGAATGATACTCGGAGGAATCAGACTGTCAACTCTTCAGAATCTGCTGACGTTCTGATAACTTCAGAGAAGAGAATTCTCGGCGAGTCGGCTTCTCGCGACTCGAACGAAGCCCCAGATCCTCGGCTGCAGACACGTCGAGGAGTGATCATCACACAATCAAGAGAATCCTCTTCTCCGCTCGCCGGCTACGGGCTCCGATACGAAGCGAATCACTAAGTCGTATGAGAATGGACATCGAGTCTTGTCCGGCAACGGGAAGAGAACAGTGATATCCTAATCCTACAGTGTACGTCTGTGCGTCCGTTGAAACACGCACACATGTCAAGCTTGAAGGTCGTAGCCGACTCTGATAGAGGGAGAAGAAGTGATTTGATTGAAGGGGAAAGGCGCGCAGGCTTACATTAATTGTGAGAATCAACGAGAATCTGAGAAACTGTCGAGGAAACTGGAATGTTCGGTGCTCACGCGAAGGTCTGACAGCTCGCGGGAGAGGACCTTTGGCTTTCTGAGAACGACCACGGTGAATCTGGCCGGATTATCTCAGTACGAGTGGGCCAGACGGACTCATCCTCGATTTCCCACCCTCGCCTACCTCGGTGACTCTTCCAATACTGGGGTTGCCGGACTTGTTTCGCTCAGATATCCCGAGGATCCTCCGCGAACTAGGACCGGAAGCATGGAGAAGAACTCCACTCCCAAGACGGGGCAGGGAAGAATTAAGAGGATAGTCGGAAAGAGAGATGAATAGGGGAATGAGTAGCGAAAGTAAAGGTGACAGAACGACGTAAGGGGGAGGGGTTGAAATGAGGAGAGAGCGAAGGACGGGCTATGCTGAAGGGAAGATCGAGCATCAAGGAGTGTCGGTGGAGAACTTCAGGACTGGACAAGCTCGGAGCAGAATTCAAGGAGTGGGAGAGGTTGAGGTAAAACAGGAGGAAGAGGGGAGAGATGGGGAGCCTTCGATGTGGAGGCAGAATGGGAGGGAAACATGGAAAGAGCCAGGCCAGAACAATCAGGAACAAGAACGAGCGCGGTTGGTGAGACGTGGTAGAGGCAGAAAACCAACAGAGTGAGGCGTAAGGGGGGAGGAAGAAAGCATCCACAAGAGGGGGTAGCGGAGGTCGGATTTAGAGGAGATGAAATTGTTTGAGGCTGAGACACTGAGGAGCGGGACGAGGAGCAGCCGAGAAACGAAAAGAAGCGGAAGACGTTCGAGATACGGACCTCGGAGCTCGGGCGTGAGGATTCGCGAAGACCTTCAAAGTAGCGAAGGCAAAACTTCGCTTTAATTGAGAAGCACGATGCTCGTCGACGATGACACCCCGTGAAGCAATACGAGTGACTTGTCCTCGTAGTCTCAATGATGGGCTGATGGGGGAATCTTGGGAAGGGGGGGGAATTCCCGAAGTCGACTTCCGGAGTCTCCTCAAAGTCGGAGTGAGCTGACTATAGTCGATGACGCTGAGCCTCGAAGGTCCGTCGTCGAAGGCCCCGGAGATTCTCCATCGCGTTTCATCTTCACCCGTCCTTGCTTAGAGATCACTATTCCTTGGAAAACGATCAAAACTCAGCAGAGTCTCGAATACGGCGTCGGCCAACGCCACGCTGAAGTTCGCTCCATCTCCGTCAAATCACAGTATACGGTCAATGTGTCTGATGGCAATCGTCTCATCGGAAAAGAATAAAACCGAGAGCTGTATGATATGGGAACCTATTGTGACGACCACGGAATTTCCCTAGCGGAACCGGGATGGGTCCGTGCCGTGCGGTTCGTTCTTCCGATGGCCGCTCATCGCCAACGATTATTATTCCTCCGCATCCGATCGACCAGCCCAACCGTCGGCACTCCGCTCGTTTCTTTCTTTCGCCATTCGTGCGTCCATCTGCGGCCAGTGTTTCCATGGATGTACCGGTGAGCCGTGAAGTAAATTGTGAGAGGGGAAAGTGACTGAGCGGTGGGCCACTTCGCCGATTGTGAGAGTTTTATGATCATATTTTACTGAACGATTACGGTGCACTCACTTTAGTGGCTCGGCGCACCCGCTCGCCCGTCCTCTGTTGCCTCGGACAAAAATGCGCCGTCAAACACCATTAGGCAACTGGAGAGTGTTGTTCTATCCCGCCTACCGAGCGTGTTCTTACATCGAGCGGTGCTCCTGCCCACAGGCAACATGCCGCATTTCAGAGACTCAATGTTGCCCTGCGCGAGCACTACTTCATCAAATTATCTCTGCAACCAAATGACTAGGGCCGGGTTCGGGAAGGGACCGCGTGACCCCACGTGCTCGCTGAGCAAACACCACGGATAAATCGACTGTTTCGGAGCGATGATATGTTTGACCTCTGTATGTTTGAGGAGATTAATTGCGAACGAAGATCCAATGGTGCGGAGACCGCGGGACGGCAAACTAATCTGCGGCGAATCGAGACAATGACGTTCCCACCTCGCGATACGATTGTCGTCAAGCCTCTACGTGTGAGAGTCCGCTGATGAGCTTCAACGGTCGCGCAATTCCGGAGGACCCCATCCGTCCAACTTGCCTCATGTCGAGAGGAACTCGACCGCAAGTCACGGATCCCGCAATTTCGAAACCTTCCGATGAGAGACCGCTGATATTCCAGAGTACATAGGATGGTGAGCACCTTCCTGGGACACTTATGGAATGCGACACGGCCGAGGAGAAACAGTCGTCGTCGTCTGCTGCGTTGGCTGTCTGTTCATTCCGCCACTGGATCGTAATTAAATGGAGCGAGCTCTGCGGGAGCGTACGCGGGCGAGCGAGGTACGACAAGCTGTGTTTCGATATTGGAGGAGACAGGCAACAAACTCTGAACGTCCCGAGAAATTAGGGTCAAATTTTTCGGAGCGCATTTCGCATGAGTTTATTGAAGGGCGACCGCTGATGCTCGACCCTCTGTCGCGAGGAGCGGGATCTCATCGAGAGGAATTCAGTCACGCTCTCATCGGATGGCTCTCTAACGGCCTGCTATCAATGGGGGACGACGACGCGCCGCCGTAACAACGCGTTCAAGCGTTCCTACTAGTCTGCGCACGTTCTAGGGAGCCGCGCGTAGTAATAATTGTGCTGATGACGGGAAAAAACAGCTGAAAGTGCGGCAGGGAACGCAGTCTCGCTCGTCTCACATGATGTGGTCTAGTCTGCCTGCAAGCTTCGGAGTGATTCACAAGCGCTGTCGCTCAACGACAGGGGCTGGAGATGTTGTTTCGGTTTTTAGGCGACCGCATTTCCGCAATAAGTTTCCGCTTGTGTAGAGTCACTTGCTCGGTAACCGGAGTCTCCGACTATTGTTGTCAGCGTCGGTGAGGAAGTCGAGGGAGAGGAGGAGCCGGAAATACAAGAAATCGTATTTTGGAACAAGGCAGCGAGGGGGGGCAACGGAAAGGAGAAGAATGCGGGGCCGAGATAAAAGATGATGGGAAGAGGATAGATTGGAAGAGCAGAGGATCGAATGGGGCCAAAGGACAAGAAAAGAGAGACTAAGGATAAAACGGAAGAATAGGATACATCTCCGGCAGATGAGATAAGGGTCGAGGCCTCTCTCTCGGGTTCGAGCACCCTCCTGACTATTTGTGGCCGGCCTCTCTTGATGAGACTTTAAGCCGGCTGACTGATAAGGATACTCTTCTCTCATCTTGTAGGACTCTATAGAAATTTCGAGAAGTGAACGAGCGGAGCTCGCGCATGGTGAAGCCGCTTGTGAACTTCGCACACATCCCACACTCATTGTTGTTGCGACGAAAAGTTTCGGTGCGGCAAGACGTGTTTGAGAAGCAGAGAGAAAATGTCCTCTTTTGCAACATTGACTCCCTATGGCTTTGCACCACTCGTTTCAGCGACAAGAGCGCCTCTGACCACCGTCAAGACCGCGGCCATCGCGTCGCCGTCAACGGCGCCCTGCTTGACTGGCGAGCTCAGTCTGCAAGCGTTGTTTTGCCGCCGCCGCGCCGCTGCGGCCGTTGTCTAGCTTGCGGTCTGTGGCTTGCGCCCACTCAGAAAGGAGCTGGAGCGATTCTGCTCCACGAAGCTCTTTGGCGGCCGGTCGTCCCACACCGAAAGGACGCGGGTCTTGACGGCCACCGTCGTCACCAACGCCGCCGCCGCGCCGCCATCACTTGCTGTTGGCTTGAGCGGCGGCAGCCTCCTGAGGAACGGAGGACGAGTGCGCTGTAAATTTATGCAGCGTGATTTTTCTCGCTTGCCACACGAAGTCGTCCGCTTCCTTCTATCCCGCCACCCTTCTCAATGGGAGCGGGAACAGGCGGGCCGGCCGGGCAAACGGACGAGCGAACGAGCGACTAGACCATAAAGGCGCCCGGGCGGCTAGCGGTGCTCTCCTTCAGGGAACTGCTATTCACACACCTTCGGCGCTCTCAGATATCCTGCCGAAGCGATCGTTCGCGGAAATTCCATCTCCAGTCCTCTGACCCACTGGGCTGAGGCGCTCGGGTATTTCGCCCTCTGGCTTCCCGAAAAGGAATGAATTTTCGCCCAGAAACTTCGCTCGCCCGCTGAAGATCTAATCGGATGGTCCTCGATGATTAGGGCCTATGAACATGTATCTTGGGAGAGCGTCCGGAACTAGCGTGGGGAGAGTCGTTCGTGTGTTGGAACGCTGAGGAAACGCACATCGATCCAGAGAACCGCAAAGGTTGGAACTTCCAACTCACGGAATCTACTTCGACCAACACTAAACTTTTCGTTTTCGATCCTTGCAGGAAAACCAGGTGAGCAGGCTCCAGCGTCTCTTCCCGGCCCGGAAAAAAGACACAGGTGCTAGATCTGTCGCTCCTCCACTTCTCCGCCGACTTCTATCCTCCGGGAGCGCTGAGAACGAGAAGCTACGACAAGCGGTAGTGAGGAATCGTAGATACCTCCCGAGTAATCTTCATCGAGCCTTGAGAGACGATCGCTTCAACACTCTCCAGAGACACAGCAAAGCTCACACAGTCGCGCACCGCATTTCCAACCCACAAAAGTTGGATGATCTTGGATTAGGAAAGAGGTTCGACCGTCTGTCGGTTAAAGGAACAGGAAAGAGATACAGCCAATGGAAACAACTTGGAACGGCAAATTGCTTCTTGTACAAACCGGCGGTGGGGAGCGAAGACTCTGAAGTTGCGAGAATCTCTCTCCCGAGAATTCATTTGCAGCTCTGAAAAGACTTCCAGTGCGGTACTCCGTTGATGATAGATTTTTTCGCTGTTCGACCTGGGCCCTGCGAGAGATTTGTGGGGCATTCATTCCTGGTGCGCTCCCCTGACAAGAGAGCTCCCTGATAGTGTCGAAATATTCCGTCCGGGATGTCACGGGGTTGAAAATCTTTTGGAGCTCTGGAATCGTTTCTCGTCAGCATTGTTCTCCCTTGGAATAGCTTAGAGGGAAAACAAGCGCGTAGCCCAGCCCCCGATCAGAACCCATTTATTGCTTCACGGTTGTTTTTCGGAGATATTCGTCCGCACTCACGGAAAAAGCGTCTCGGGACAGCGCGTGTCTCCACAACTTCCGGCACGAGCGGCCAAGCCTCCAAACAGAATGCAAACGCCTCCGGCCGATATCCTCCGAAAGCCCTCGAATCGAGCGAGCACGTGTCCTTGTGCGTGATTTCCGGGCGTTTGCGGAAAAGCAGGCATCTTCCTTCTGGACGTCTGTATTGCAATCAGAGGCTTCTGATGGAGCCGAGCAGAAGGTTCTCCCGGGAGGGGTCGGGTGAGATCCCCGAGGAATCGAAAAGGACCACGCGCGAGCAACCAAGGATCCCCGTCCACGCCGCGCCGCATCACGTGAAAATGCTCGTGATTGCCGAAGGAGACGAGCGATCAGCTGAAGAGCTCTGAGGATCGCGGTGGCTTGTTTACCATTCTGTCATCCGCCCTCTACGCAGTCTACAGGGGTGGGCTCCGTCTCCGCAAAACTCGTGGTTAAGGAGCGTTGAGTAATTCCCCACGGTTATGTTGTAGACGACGGCATCGCGAAAGCAACGACCGGGCGACGACTAGTGAAATCATTCGTCCAGAGTCGTTCCGCCTCTACTATCCGTGGAGAAACTCTCTCTTCCTCGGCGGCATGGACTTACAGCCGAGCAGGCGGGGTGTCCAGGGTGCAGCTCCGGGGTTCTGTCTTGCCGGTCGCCGCGCCTATCGCCCGTCGGCAGCGGGCCATCCGTGCGGGCCGGCCGCCCTGAAGAACGACAGAGGGCGTGGGTGGATCCAAGTCGGACGAGGGAAGCAGAGGTCATTTTTTATTTATGACAGACAACCAGTCGTGTCCAGGCGTCGTAAATGACCCCGAAGAAAATAGCGAAAACTTGACTGAGTTCGAGCGACGACCACGGTGACGGCGGCGGATAAACAAACGCGCAGACCGACGGACGAGTGGAGAAACGGAAACGCCGAGGTTGGGAGAACAGGAAAAGGATCGAAAACGAAATCTGGCTCTCGGTCACCGCGGGCCGCGGAGTCTCCCTTCCACTCACTCGTCTGTCTGAGAAGTCTGAATATGTTTCATCCCGCGAAACCGAGAAACATAATAAAAGGAAGCCTATGCCTATTGCCGTCAGTTCCCAAACTCCTCGAGCTGACGCTTTGTTCCCGGCCGCCTCCCGTTTCTCAGAAGTGTCTACTCGAAAACTCGGCTCTTGGGAAAACTTCAGACTCCTCGGAGCATTCGATCAGCGAGAATTCCCATTCTCTAACACAGATTGTTTTTTTCCTCCCGTAGATAGAGAGTGCGCCGTCGGGGGCGGTCCAGTTGTTGGCTATCGATTTATCGTGTTCCTCATTTTCGCCGATACCACGAAAACAGATTGCTCGATTCATCACGGAGACAAACATGGGCTTTTCATCCCGCACCGAATCACTCAAGTCACTAGTGCATCCATCGCCTCCGCCGGCGATCGTCTGTCCATCCATTGTCTGGCGAGTGTGAGAGCGAAGGTGAGCGCTTCTTGGAACGAGGACGGACGTCCTGTCGTCATGGAGAGCTGCTGGGAGTGTACGTGCAAGTATCTTGGGAGTATGCCACGTTAGTGATCGATGGTCGGATCACATAGATCTCCTCTCCAGGAAGACAGAATAGACCGGATGCGTCCTTTCTTAATCCCGCTGTGCTTCGCTCTCTCACCTAATCACAACGAGAAGAAAGGCTTCCGAACGTCCTGGCTACCTACCAGCAGCTCACTCGACCAACCGATGACCGAGCTATGGACGGACGGACCGGCTGGCTGAGCAAGTAGCCAAGTCAAGCAACGACCCAGCCAGCTAGCGAGCCCACTTCCATCCGTTTCTTCGTCCATTCGTCTGTTCACTCGTCCGTCCAACCGTTCACCCGTTTGTCCGCTCGCTCACACGGCAAACCTGTCTTCCCTGACGGGAGGGAGTATTGTCTTGTCTTAGGCCCCAGGGCAGAGGATGCGACTAGAGCTTCGCACGATATGAATGAATCCCAATCGGAGCGGGAACTATCTCTCCTGGGTGTATGGCCCCTCAGCGATTGGGAATATCCGGTGATTCCAATGGCACCTTACCGAGGTCCAGGCTCCTGGACCTGTTGAGTGAGGTTATCCGGAATGACATTCGATTGGGAGAGGCATCCGGTAATCATATTCTAATTGGGGGAGGCTTCGCGGTATAATATTCGATTCGCTTCGAGTAGGGGGATACTTATGAGGAAGTCCCGGGACCGTCTCCGTTGGATTTCCGTCCGAGTTCCCATGCGAACGAATTGCTGTCTATTTGCCCATGCGCGGTCCTGCGAAATTTTCGAGCCGACCCGGGAGAGCCGTCCCCGTGCCATGAGATTCAACAGTCTTTCTCCCCGGAACGCTGGGCGGGTAGAGAAAAAATGGAGGCTTTGTAAGCCTCTCGCCGCCGGAGATAATAGTGCTCAACGCAGCGCCAATCCTTTGGAAATATGTCACCCTCCCTGACGGCGTTCCAACTGTTTTCCAAGCTTGCTCGAGCCAGACTCTGAGTGAGTGAACCGTCGCTGCCGCCCCGTGACAGTGACTCCGAGGGAGGCGTGCTGAGCTACCGGTCGTTGTGAGAAATCTCCAAGGGCTGGAAGAATAGCTAAAACAGAGCGTAATGTTTTCCGCCGACTGAACAAGAAAAATGTTCGCAGGATCGCGGCCGCGTCTCGGTCCGGGCCGAACGACAGCGTTGGCGGCGGCGACGCCTACATGGCGTCGGCAGCTTAAATACTCTGCGAACAACGGGCATATGTTTGAGCATGTCCTGTCGAGATAGACACGAAGCAGGGATATCCTTTGGGATGTACGACCAGAACGTTCTCAGTGTCTCAGCGGAAATGCAGTTTTTCAGACTGGTGTGATCTCGTATTTGGAACAACATTACGGCGGACAGGAAACTTTATGGGGTCGTCCCGACTTAATCCTGGATCACGAGTGAGCGGAGAAATCGGAATCAGCTTTGAAAGGACTTCAAGGCAGAACAGGGTCCCAAAGAAATCGCGCCAAGAAATTTCACGGGAAACGGCAGAATCTCCTCATGGTGCTCGAAGGAGGGGCTCCACTAGATGGAGGAGGAGGAGGAGGGTAGTCTGGGAGAGAGGATTCGACCCTTTCCCAGAGTCTGAGAACCGCGCTCACATAGCGAGTTTATCCTAGAAGATACCGAACTTTTGACGCCGTGCATTTCGTGCATAAACCGAAGACCGATCCCGTTCAGAAGCAATCAGCAGGGAGAATGTGTTTTCCTATTCGACACTAATGGATTGACACGGTTTTCCCCGCGATGAACTCGAATGACGGCCGTCGGAGACCCTTCAAGGAGTCGGGGAATCGAGATTAGAAGTTGTTTCGAGTTTGTGAAAAGTTTCGCCGAGTCAAACTGACTTGTGGTCGTTGGCAAGCTTTGTCATCGTCAGTGGTGGCGGCATGCAGTGCTCTCTGTTGTTCCCGGATAAGTTTTACCGTACCGCGCGAAAAGAACCGGCACGATGAAGGCCGATACTCTTTCAACCATTTGGCTGTCAGTTGTTGTGCTTCTATCGGAGCGGAACGTGTCCGGCACCACGCTTCTCGACACCAAAGGTACGTCGTCAACCTGACCTCGTCCAAGGATGAGTAGACGGAAAGAGGTCCATTCACGACGTTCGTGCAAACATCCTTCCGAGCATTTTGAAACCTCATCCGTCACGGGAGGAGGTGCGGTCCGTGACACGTCTGTCACGTATCGATTTTGTACAGGTTATAGTATATTCATCATATGATTCATTTGCCCACAGATGAAGGAGCATTATTAATAGAGTGACCTTCGCTCCTACATTTCTGTGGTGATCGCGCTGCCAGAGGGACGACGCGCTCAGAATCCGAACCCCCCTTCCCTCCGCCATTACTATTCGCCTCCGGGGACTCGCGCCCAAGCGGGCTGTTTATGTCCACTTCAAGAAAATGTTCCGCGATCCCTGAATGGTATTGTCCGAAGGGAGATTCTTCAAATCGGGACACATTAAACTACGGAATCCAGCTGGCCCGGAGCACATTGAACGACGCCCTGTATGCGTCCGCGACGCTCCTAGTCTAAAGAGTTCTGTTCTGAAAGGGACTTTAAACGCTCCCGCCACCAGCTCTTGATAAAAACCAGAACCGGGTCATAAAAGCGGCACAAAGAGATGAATGCAACATGAGCAGGACGCTCCACGCTCGAGGGAAATTGTAATGAATATTCGATGTGGGAACAACAAACATATAAAACACCCGGGAGAGAAACACCGCTACAGCTATTAAATATCTTAATAACTCCGATCGCGAGTCGGAAGACGTCCGGAGATCATTATCCGACGAACTTCTCGCCGCGAGAGGCTCAGGTCGTCCTTGATAATTTTTGGGTAAGTTCGGGAACGACAACGCCGCGCCGCTTAGAGCGGAGTGAGAGACGGAGGGTCTGTACCTACATCCCATCGTGTTCTGTCGTTCATTCGAATGATGCGAAGCTTCGCTGGGTCGCAGAGCAACGCGCGAATTCGTCGCCGCCGTGCGATGCGAGTGTGCGTTTTATGACAGTCCCAAAGCTCTTGGGGAAATTCGCGAGAACGCTCAAAGTATGTACGAATCGTTCCGAAACACGGGAGAGCGGCCGGAGCGGCAAGCCGTCAGACGGGCGACAGCTGCAACTCTTTGGACCTGTCAGGTCGTTCGGAGTCAAGTTTGCACATTTAGGTTATCTCCTAACGCAGACTTGAGAATGTATGAGTGGAGCCATTCACGGAATTCGTGGGATGCGACGCTAACCTCCGAGCGGATAGGAAAAAAGAAGAGGTCTCGGCTCCCTCAGAGAGTGTTCTCAAGACATATTGAGATGCATAGTACGCGACCGTCCCGGTGCTGCGGGAATGAAGTTTTCCAGGATGCCAGCGCAGCGCCTCGGCTCCTCCGATTTCAAGCAGTTTCTGGGCATGCTTACTTTCTCGTGTGGAGCCGCCGCGGAGTGGGTATTGATGAGCGTTTCGTACATGATCGTTCTCCAGAAGGTTCGACGACTCCAGAACTCCTCCTGCGATGCCGGTCTGGTCGATCTGTGGAAAATCAAATCCTCGACGAGGGTCGACGTGCTTATTTCCGTTCGACGTCGACGACGCGCTCATTTCGAGTCAAAGGTCGAGCGGAGTCGTTGACACCAAGAACAAAGAGAGCAGAAATGATTGAATAACAGGCATTATGAGAGATTGCGAGTCGGAAAGATCAGCGTAGACGTAGGCATCGATCGACAGGGCTGGCGTCGCCGTCGGCCGGCGTCGCCTCGACGAACACGCACAGTCCTTGAACGAGGTACGCGTTTCGGGAGGTCGGACCGAGAAACGCAGATGGATGCGTTCAAATTCAATTCGACCCCGAGCCGAGTATCGGAGGAAGGTCGCCAACTTGGAACCTCCTCCGATTTTGTTCATTCCGTCGACGATCCGTATCACCGATGAAGACGGCGGCATTCAAGCGCGGTCACAATCGTGAAGACAGTTGTTTCGGCGGTCCTTGTAATGGAAAGCAGGAGGGTCGGATGGGCGTAGACCTCGGGATGCCATCCATCTCATTTACAAAGGGGTTTCCGCAGAGCAAGTTCAGAGACAACGACACAAGGACAACGATTCGTGTCATCCTTCTTCTCGTTCCGAAAAGGCTTCATCGAGATCATCTTTCGTTCAAGTATCCGTTCGGTGGAGCTGCGGCGCTTAGACCGGGGCATAGACTCCGCCTGCCCGACGCAATCCGACTCGATCCGACTCCATTGTGAGGTCTTGATCCGAGAGGGATCGACAAATCGAATTCCTACGCTGGCCGACAGCATGGACCACCCGTGGATGATACAATGTACGTCCGTGCTATTGACACGGTCTTAGCCCGCAGGATCGCTCACAAGATCCGCAACCAGCACGGGACAGCGTCGACCATGACGGGATCGGCGAGAAGGAAAAAATGGATTCTCGCCCTCCCTGAGCGCGTAACGAGCGTATTTTCCTCGAACTGAAAACCCGTACGTACGGAGGATGTTTCCCTTCGCTGCGGAGCGATCTCGTCTCGGCTCCGGCTCACAGGAGAGGAATCCCAGGTCTGGTCAACGAGAAGCCGAATTTTATGGGGATAGTTTAAACGAAGAGAGAAACACGAATCGAAAGCTGCTTCTGAATTTGGGCAAACCTTTGACCAGATAGACGTAGCGTTACGAATTATTCTCGACACGTTCTGCGTTCCTTCTTCCCAGTTCTGTAGCGGACTCAGCGTCCCAGTCAGCTTGGCCGGCTGTCCGGGAAAGCTTCGTGGCAGGTTGTAGGTATGTTTACTTATGCAGCGAATCGAGTCCTTTCGATTCCCATGCCTAGCTGTGCTGCTCTGCTCGTCCTGTGAATGACCGGTTGCCCACTTCAGTGGGAGGCGGAAGCAGTATCTTCATAGGAACAAATAGACGAACGCCACCGACATCGAATGTTGTCGACCGTCGACACATTGAAGGAATTCGGATCCTCAGCGAATTCTTTCTCGGGACATTAGCCTCCGAATCGTACCACTCTCCTTGTAATCAATTCTAATCCGAGCGAGTGGAGTCTACGATTATGGCTCCCCGATGGAGAAGGCGAGGACCGTTCAAGGTCTCGGAGGTGTCCGTCTCGACTTCACAGAGGTCGGGGCCAGATGCTATCCGGGCAGAGTCACCAGGGACCTTGTCGATGATTCTGGGTACGTATGTATTTGCTCGAATAATACAGGACCCGTTGTTCGGCCACTCGTCTTGTCCTGGAGTAGCGACCCGTCGGCGTGCAAGGCCTAAGGGTCGAGGTGATGTGCGTATGGGGGAGGAGTCACTGGTTCAAGCGACCGGGAAAAATGTCGTCGGGAGCAATCTCAGACAAATGATCATTTTCGCGCCCGAGCTCCCGGGACCGCAGTGGATACGTGGAAAAAACAACCGCCAGGAGGAAAGCTCTGACCATTCTGAAATAGCGTTGTTCCCCTGCTGGGATCCTCCCCGATATGATCGATCGGGCCGTGCAGACGGCATGTAGAAATATTCGTTTCACGCAGTGTGATCGCACGTCTACAACAACTTTCCTCCCTCTTGACCCACCGTCGGAACAAGAAATAGGTTTGAAGGCCACGGGAGGCGTTTCGGCTTCACAAGGTTTTGATTTTTTGGACCGAATCGATCAAGTAATGATTGATGGTTGCCGTCGCTCGCTTGTCCGCTCGCCCGCCCGGGTTCTCGTTCGCCTGCCTGCCGGCAAGCCGGCCCGGTTGTCTGCCAGATCCTCCGTCTTGCGTATTCCGTTCATTAAATCTATTCATCTGGTGATTTTTCCTGCTATCGGCGCGGCGCCCCGCTCATCTCGATCTGACTTTTTAATGTCGGACCCGAGTCGAGTCTGCACAGGCTCGATTCCGTGTAGCATGCCTGTCGCTCTCAGAGCTGAGCGGATATAGACTCGAATCTTCACATCAATTCCTTTCATGCGATCGGTTTCCGAATTCCTCCGACTCGGATCATCCGCGCCGAGTGCAAACACCGGCGTGCGTGGAGAAGCTCCGTACCGGCCGGAGGCCGCGGTCGCTGGAGCACCCGCCCGCTCGCTCGCCGAGATACGCGTGTATTTCCACGTCTCCGCAGCTTAATCCGATTGTTGTTCCAGGATCTTGTTCTCGAAAAGGCTGATCGTTCGGCTCGAGTGCAATTCGACGCCGTCGTTATAAGTTGCGGAGGCAAGCAAGGGAATGATTAAACCGTCCGCGGCGTCTAGCCTAATGAATTCGGAGATCAGAAACAGCCCCCCCATTGAAAAACAGCCATCGATCTGTTGCGGGACGTCCGCCGACATATCTCGGCGGCAGATTTCCTGTCCATTTTCCATGCGACGCAAAGATTTGCAGAGAATCAGTCGTGGCACTCCGAAAGCCCGTCGGAAGACCGCGCTGCCGCATCGCTTGGCAGAAAGACCACCGGAAGATATCAATCTACGGTCCGGAGCAAAAATAAGAGAGCTCGTTTATTTGGCAACAAGAATGAGCCAATGAATGTCGACATGTTGTACAAGGAACAAACTCTCCATGTCTTTCTCTTCGCTTGCTCTCTTCTCCGCTTTTCATCTTCTTTTCTGAGACTAAGCATCCGAAGTCTCCGCGTCCTTCATGTCGGCCCGCATGCTCGATTCTTCGACCTCTTTCACGATCCCTCTTGGACACTTGGAAAGCAAAGCAAGCCTGTCATCGTTCGGAGGACAGCGTAGCTTCGCCGAACAAAATATCGATACACGTCAAGTGATCGGCGTTGTTGTTCGAAACGTCTTCCGACATCCATGTCAACATGTTCCACGTCTCGTATGGTCTCCGGGTGTGTCGAAAGGAGGATCCAGACGGAAACTTCCCTCTCTACGGGAGACGGTATTGTCGAACAGAAGCCGAAGATATTCATCCTCAGTATCGGATCGGGAAGGATGAGCTCGAGATGGAGCGGAGAATCCTAGGGCTTTGTTTTCGGAAATTTCGGCACGAACATTACCTCTGAGCGTCGGTACAAAGTTTTCGGTGTGCAACGGTTGCGGGGGTCATTCGATTACGTCTGACGTCCTGGGTACAGACAGGACGCGGCTGAGCGACCGATCGACCAGCGGGCCACTCAATCACTTCGTCAGCAAGTCCGTGAGTCAGTCAGTCAGTTGGTCAGTCGGGGAGTTCCGACTGAGGGCCCGACTGTCGGCGGGTATTTCGGAGGGCTGTACGGATGGACCGTGTGAGGGCATTTCTGTAATGTGTACACAGGAACGCCGGAAGTGAGACGGGCAACGAATAGGCGTCCATCTAAGAAAAAGGAAACTTCTCATGCATGGTAAGCATGTGTTGGTTCGAGATAATAATTATCTCTCCGTTCGCTTGTGGTCGTATAGTTTTCAAATCCGAGAGATCTTTGGCAGCGAACAGTGTGGAACACCAACGAATTGACTTGTTGTTCAGAGCCCCTCTCGGAATGCCGGCTCGAGAGTCGAACACTCTTTGATCGGTGGTTCTCCGACGTGGACCCGCTTATTATCTCAGTCGATTTGTTTTGCTGCGCTCCAAACGGAGACTCCCGTCAGTCGGAAACTCAAATCGATTCTCGCTCGACTTGCGTTCAAATCAATAATTCGAGAGAGGAACAACGGAAGGCGGAAAAGAAGAAGATTTGCCTCGCCCACATGACTTGAAGCATGATCCTAAAGAAGAATCGGCCTAACGGAGACACAGACGAAGCTCGACCGTCAAAATCGTGATCGTGCGTCTTGCCTCTCCTGCAATCCCTACCGTGCGCTCACCGGTTTCTCTGCCCTTCCCCGCCGGGATCAAGACGGTGGTGAACTGAAATGAGAAATGAGCCGTTACGTTCTCGATGCCGCAGCTGTCTTCGTTGGCTTTTCAGCTTAGCTAGCGGTCCCGCGATTTATTTCAGCGCTTTATTCCGGTGTCGAAGTGAATTCCGATGACGTGGAGTTTAATATCGTTTTCGCAAAATCGTGAGCTCGTCCCCCGCGGAACACTTGAAAACGGAATCAGTAGTAACTCTCTAAGACGGGCGGAATTTAATTTTTGCCACGTCTTGGCTCCGCGCGACGTGATTGGTAGTCCGCGCGTTCAGGGCTTCCGACTCGATCGAATTCGATTCGGTCCCTCCTGCGCGAGCGAGCGTCATCGCGTTCCCCGTGGCTGGGCACGTGTTTTCCGCGCGGGTAACAATGTCGAGGAGTGAATGGAAATGTCTCGAGAGCCGGGGCGATTTTGAGAGATGCCGGTCGCCAGCAACATATTAATCTCCCTCGTCTCGGTCGTCCTCACCGGAACGTGCCCGGAAAATTCTATTTGGAAAATGAAGGGAGCTCCGGACGAGCCGCCTCAACAGCGGCCCGGCTGAGGACAAGCAACTCATGTGCGTATCCCAATGATAATGATCATGGGAACGAGTCGCCCCTTCAGCTCATCAGCACCGGTTGACCGCCTTCGACGACGACGACGTTGTTCCGAGCAGACAAGAGGGTTACGTCTTGAGGAGACGTACGCTTTTTCAGTTTATCATCACTTAGACAGAGCGGCACTAGAGCCCTCCAAGCTTCGAGTAAATCCCATTCCGTCTCATTCTCCGCGGTGGGAGAGCGAGGATAGTTTTGATCGGGCTACGGTGGAAGTCGCTGTCCCGGTCCCCTCGCCTCCCGGCTCGTTACTGTTCTTCAGGAGAGAGGTTTCCTCCGCCCCGTCGAACGACGACGTTGTATCTTCGTGGAGCCGTCAGTCCACAGTCCCGGTCCGAATTAGCTGCATTGCTTCCGAGTTGGTCGTCGGGATCTGTATTCTTCTCCTATGCGTATAAATATCAGACGAGGAGGTCCATTAGTCTTCCCATTCATTTTTTCTCCGTAGGCTCGCCGTGCCGAAAAACTTGTGTACACGGATGACTCGTTAATTTGAGTGGCACGAAAAATAGCCGGGAGACGAACGGTCCGTCTACGAGCAGCTCATTTGACGTGTGATTAAATGCATGACCCAAACTAATTGTCGGATAGTACATATTGTTGTATGTACTGAGCTCTATGAAGCAGGCTCGCAATTCTCGATGAGTAGCTCGAGGAGCTCACACGCCGTCATGTCGCTGTTTAGGATGAAATATGCTCATGTCTACTCGCGGCGGCGGGGCAGAGCAGACTTGCGCCCCTGCGGCTACCCTGTGACACGAAGGCGCGAAGAGCAGCAGAAGCGGCTTATCTGCTCCTGTCACGTCGACGACAGCCATGAAGCAATGCCATTACCGTCATCCGGGATACTTTACCTCAATTTAACATTTTTAAGCTTCAACTTCATTAGGTATGTGTTTGGTGGCGAAAAGCGTCGCGTACGAGCGAAACAACGAGCCCACGAGCTCGTGAACGTTGAGATTAACTGGTCGACGGTCCTCGGACGACCAATGCACCGATCGTCACCGGCTCGACGGACGGAGAGACTTCGACGAACAGAGCGACGACCGTCACTCAGAAAATGAGAAATTACTTTGACGTGGACCCCGTTCCGAACGTGGCCATGCACCGAGTGAGGGACCTGGGCAGTGTTCGAAGGGCGAGTCATTCTGTCGCAAGCGCGAGCCGTCTCTGGCTGGGCACAACCGAAGACGGGCTGCTTCAGCAGACGGCTGTCCTTTTTAGCTAATGAGTGAAAGTTATTCGTGTTTGGTGCTTCAGCCGACCACAGCTGATTCAAACCTAAAAATGAACGAGCTCCCAGCCGACTCGCCAGCTGTTCGACCAGCTAGCCGGTCGGTCGTCCTCTGGTTTACGGCTCTGACTGCTCGTCATTTCCCTACGGTCCCTCGACGGACGAACGGACGCACTCCCCCCGCCCACTCTCGGTGGATATGAGGAGTGTCCGAGCGCGTCTGTCCGTGTATCTGTCCTACAGCCAGTCGGTCGGTCTGTGAGCTGCAAGTCTGTGAACAATCTTCTCACTCATTACTTTACGTGTCACGGCTGCCTAGGAGGAACGGCAGTCGACTACGCACATTCTCTACTGATAATAAACGAGATAAAATGAGAGATAGAGTAAGCACAAAAAGAACGGGAGAGGACAGACGCGAAGACAATCTTCTCTTTGCTCGGTCTGTTTAATCACGCCCGTCCGCCCTGGAAACGAGTGGACACGCAGACTACGTGACGACGTACGTACGAGTTCCGACGCGACGTGAGGATTTGCGCTACGGGTCGGCTGAGCAAGCGGAAAAAATGCTCGTTCACCCTTTAAGCTTTTCCTTTCTAATCGCCGCAAGCGCCGCCATACTCATCTCCGTTTCCATGATCGTCATTCATTACACTAAGCACCAAGTTTGTCATTTTTCCTCGCTTCGCTCACAGCGGTTCGCTTCGCATCGTTAAGGATTCAGGAGAGAGAGGATGTGGCAGCTACCGGTTGTGGAATCACATTCACCGATTACCACCCAGCCGGCCGGTCGGTCCCTCCGCTGAGCCTGATCGGTGGTCGTTTGACTTCCGTCGGCAGTCGTGCCCAGTTCCCGCACTCACCGCCTCCTGGGTCCCTCACACGGCCACCTCCTTCCCGACAGTCTTTCGACTTTTTGCCATGAAGGGGCGGGGAGGATCGAGAGCCCGCGCTTGCCCTGGGCCAGCCAGTGATCAGACTTCCATACGGTCGGTATCCGATTGGAAATACACGTTTTGCACTGTGGGTTCAGACGTATTCGGATTTTTTGGATTGGTTGACATCAGCCGTGTGGCACATGGCGTGCCTCGTTGTCTCGCGCATCGCGACGCAACTCCGGTTCGGCTCGGACCCTGCGAATCTCCGATACGCTCGAGTCCCGGACAGGATACCTGGGCGTCTAGAGTTGTGGCTCCTACCGGTGACATTCGTTCGACGCTTCCGTCGAGAGCTGCTCATTCGGATGCTGCTGCCGTTGATCCCGCAACGACGGAAATATCCACTCGAGCGTTGGTCTGATCGATGCGAGAGTCGCCCCGATGCGAGCATGGGAATTTATTGGGAGACAGTATAACTTATCTGTTGTCAACGACCGGACCATCATGCTCGTACATGCATTCGCGCCAGATTAGAGAAGTGGATACTCAGAAGACGAGAGTCGTCATTAGCTGCAGGAGCCTTCAGTCAGAATCCACGCTGTCCCGTCGCTCGCGAGGGAGAGAGGAAAAATATGTATATTTGTGCGGTAGTATACTCACTCGAGGGGAAACGCACTTGAGTACTTGTTTCCGGTGCGCTCAGTTTCTCGGATCAAAAGTGTTTGACCAAATTCGTTTTTTTCCGGAATGAGTGTGTGCACGGGAGTGCGTGCATGCGGGCTTGTTCTGTGAGTGGGGAGAATTCGGTTCGGTGAGCAGGAGCTGGTTTCCGTCTTTCCAGTTTCTTTGCCCGAGTCACCGTTCCACGATGCAGGACAACCAGAAGATTGTACAAAGAGGGAATAAGCGAGCAGTCGGGCGAGCCGCGATACGCTACATTTGTCATCGAGAAAAACAACGGGCTTTGCTAAAAACAGATCTTTGTGGCCCGGAGCCCGTGTTTTCTGGACGCCGCGCCAGCGTTGATGGTGACGCGCTCGGACGCTACCTCGGAAGTGCCCGAGCTCCTCTCGGAAGGGATGAGCTGCCGTGGACTGACTCTCCACAAGTTTGGTCATTTGGAGCCGAGGGGCGGTCACTTTGGCAAATGTTGCCCGGAGACGGCTCTTCTCAACGGTGCGTTCAAGGACGTCGCCCGACCGAAACCCAGGCTCTCAAAACTCGCTTGAACAAAACTGTAAATGACTGTTGAGACACAGAGAATCGAGTGACTCGAGAATCGTTAGTGAGCGCAAGGATTCCACAAGCTCGCTCTTGTCGACTTCTTGTGAATAGGTCGACCGAATCTGTTGGACGCCAAGCCGACGTGAGGTCCCCGTTCGGATAGTTCTGTATCCTCTGATCTTGGGGGATGCTAGGGCTGGAGACCTTTTTCTTGCTCTCAATTACTTGACTGCTTGTCCCGGTCAAGCCGTCACCGGTCTTGTCCAACCATGCCTATTCGACTGGTGGTCCTGTTGTGGGCGTGCCCTGATGCCGATTCGATGGACCCTGAACGTTCCCGGCTAGACCACCGAACATCGTGGTACAGCAGCAGTCCGCGGTAGCAGCAGCACTGGAGATGGCGGCCGAAAGGGGAGGGCTAAATCATGGTGATTCATATCGAAGTATCAAACTCGCTCCCTTGCCTCGTTTGCTGGCCGTGACCAATGCTTTTCCGACGGCTGCGATCGTATCTAGATGACTCCGAGCTAATTGGGATGACTCCGCAAGCATGAATCATTCCCGAGAATTGATGATAGCATTAGTGCGTCCGCTCCACCGCTCCACCAGGTAGAGCCGGCTCTCGTCAATCCGAACGAGATAAGCAACGCCCTGTCCGGGCGAAAGTTCATACAGACGTAGATCAATCGCTGCTGAAGTTCCAGGCGACTTTATGCGAGCTCCCCCTTTTTACGAATCCATTTAGAGCATTGAAAAGAGACTGAGTTGTCAGGAGCGTGACACGTCGGCGACGCTAGAATCTGTCTGGAATCTTGAACCGCGTATTTGCTTTCCGGCATCTATTCGCACGGAGTTCTTGACATGAGCTCTTTCCAGTCGGAGACGCTGAATGCCTTCTGCAGATACACGGCGATACACAGAAACAATTTACGGAAAGAAGATATTGAAATTCAAAAGCGACTCTGCGAGCCAAGTAGAAAATGTATGCAAATATTCTTATTGCATCTCGTTTAGGGCAGCTCGCCCGCGTTTGAACGACCCCTTCCGGTTGGGGTCGGGATGCAGGATTTCAGGAGGTCTAGAGTCTCAGCATTTCACGCTTTTAGCGAATTTCTAGCTTCAGGCGGTACGCGAGCGTCGTGTTGATGGGATCGGACTCCATCTTCGCTTCCATCCCATCCCCAACCCGATCCTCGTCTCGATTGGCGTAACTTTCCCGGGGATTGTTTTCCTGAAGAGCGTGTCCCTCCCCCTATGCTGGGCATCTGCCCGCCACTCGGCTCCCGTTCCGGAATCCCCAATTTAATTTCTTTTTCCAATCACAGTACAATCACTCTTGGCGTTTCCTTCCCATTCACAAATAAGAATGAATTGCTCGTGACGGGGGAGGGGGTTAGCGCCTCTCTCTCTCGAGCGATAATCAAGCCGCGACCCGAGAAGTGCAGCTCCGGAGAGTATCGAAGTTCGAGAACGAATGTCGTCCGACTGATTCCGTGCGGAGGACTTGAATAGCAGCTACTTTGTGAACAGCTCACTCAGTGCAGTCGAGCGCATCGCTCAGAATGCTCATTTATCCCTTGGCGGAAGCCCCTATTAAACAAATGCAAACAGACTTATTGAGCCGCGGAGCGGGAGCACAACTCCCATCTCTGTTCTCCAAAGGGACGAAGCTGCGTCCCGGATCGTCGGAAACGGCGCGTAGCCCGACGGAGATATTTCACCGCCCGCTTGTGAATTCGCAACGAGGGGCGCTCCGCGCGACCGATCCGCGGCCAAATCGAAGATTGCGGACGGGAATGAACAAATAGAGCAGATCCGTCTTCAACGCTCCCGTGAATACGTGGGCTCGGTCGGAATCGAGGAACAAAGAACGTCGCTGTCGACGTCCGCCTTGCTGGGGAACGACGACACGACGTCATGGTGGTGAGACTCGAGCACCTCGCGAGCGATATTCGAGATGAAACATCATCTTGAAGTGACGTGCTCAGCCGAATGATGAAGAGTTCTATTAGCGCTCGAGCTCGGCGAGCCGTGACAGAAAAACGGATTGGCGCGGCCACGCAGACGGCGTAAGGTTTACTTGCTCTCGATGTTGTCGTCTTCGGCCATCAAGCTAAACGTCCGACGTCTCGCAGTCAATGACGCCATGAATTGTCTAATCGAACGTTCATCTATTCTTCCTCCATGGTAGGACGACAGTCGTCGCCGGAGAGCCACGGTCATGACCTAACGATTTCCGTCGCTGAAGCTCAGACTGATCATCGCCAATCTATGGTGGATGAAGCCTCAATAGAAGCGCCCGGGGCCAGTAGACGACGATACCGCCCGCAAGCATACCCGAGCCCCACGTAACAGGTCCTCATTATATAGCGAGACCGAACGCGTTGAGGGCGACCCTCCTCAAAGGAAGGAAGAGGGATACACGTTAATGGCGGCAATACAAGAAACACATAGATAGCCGTCCGCCCCGATCAAACAACGGGCCGATAGAGAAGCGTTTAGGGCGCGAAGCAAAGGAGATAGCTCCGAGGCATTTCGGAGCCATCAGCTGACAGCCGAAGCCCCCGGCGGACTCGGGGAGATTTCCCAAGTAGAAAAATATGGCCAGAAGTATTGGTATGAGGCCCGAGCAATATGTCGACCATGGGAAACTTCGGGAATTCGCGAGAATGACGATCCCGTACCTTGATCGCGTATCCTGGGTAATGGAAGCGGCCACTTTGAGGTTGACAATCAGCGACAATCACTCCAGAGCGGGGCATGACGACTCCCCGGGGAAATTCACCACGGCTTCAATGAAGTATCTCCCTACCCGTGGATAGGTGGATCGAACGCGCAAAATAGCTCAATCCCGGTCGGGGGCGAGAGCGTGCCGTGGCGCCGAATTCGCCGTCGGCAGTGAATTTTCTAATGGAACCGGTTGCCAAACGATCGCGAGTCTCGGCCCATCGGCGTCACAGCGAACATCCGCGGTCATATGTCACAGTAAGTAGGTTTTGCAGTCGCCGCTGCATGCGAGTGACGACGACGGCGCGACATCGGCTGGCTGCGTCAACATCGACAAGTTAGTGCGTCAAGAGCAGCAGTGCGTACACATGTTTCACAACGCTGCCGGAAACTTCTGTCGTCGCGACCATATCGGACCCATTAACACAGCCATTGAAGGCTGTACGGGTGCACAGCCGAACCGTCTACCGTCTGTCTCGGTCGTTGGAACTCCGACCTCTCCCACCGTTGTACGCTCTTGACTACTGCCGACTCATTCTCCGGCTGCTATCAAGCGATAAAACTCAGTGGGACGGAGTTTTACTGAAGGGCAGGAGCTCTCAGGAATCGGGTCTGCGTCACCGGCTTCCTCTGGACATCAGCGCCAGGAGACTGGCCATGCTCGGAATGGAGCTCACGCTCACGTAGGTATCCGACGCGGACAATGAAGTTCATTGGATGAACTCTAGACGGAGATGGGTCGCGAGGCCAACGAACCTCCTTGATGGAATTCACTACGCCGCCGGCCGCACCGCGGAAGTCTCCGCGCCTGAAGAGCTCAGGACGAGAGGATCGCTGCCACATTCAGCCGTCTCCCGCCAAATGTGAATCTCCCGGTAGCGAATTAAGTGGGCTAATCTTGGATTTTGCGCGTTTGCCTACACAGACCCATATTCGGTGACTAAGCCGGCAACCTCTTCCGACGAGGGCCGGCGTCACGCGGCCGTAACGATATCGAAAGCAATCCGTGCGAAGCGTCCCGCTGGATCGTTGTATCTCTCGCAGATCATCATCAGAAACAGCCGTTCCGGGCTCATGTCGGTGCGACGACGACGGCACAAAAGTTTAGCGTGGGGCGACCGTCCGTTTTTCTTCCATCAGCTGAGTTTTTTGTGGTGGACTGCGCATCGGGGCGGCGGCAGCCGGGCAAAATGTCCGAGTTTCATCCGGGTCGAGTGGAAACGAGAATCAATAGATACGACCGACGTGTAAACTGAGATCGTTCGGGAGCGGAGAGGCTTCAAAGTTTGAACTCTGGGCTGCCGATGTTTCTGATTGGAGGGAGAGATTGAGCGAACTCCGATAATGGCAATGATAATAATCATCATCATCGTCTCTGGCATACCGTTTTGAATGATTGCATTTTTTTGGTCGAAAGCGGGGCGAGCAAAACCGCTCTCGGCAACGAACAAGTGTCCGACCCCGAAGCGAATTCAGCGGGAAATCTACGTACGAACGTACTACATCGACGCTCGTATAAGCTCAATGCGCGCGAGAATCGCTAAACGATTTTAAACAAAGCGCTCGTTAGGAAAAAATTATGTGGAACGATCCTACGGTACGTAAGCTATCTCTCTCGGCAGAGCTGACAACTAATGTCGTTATTAGATCCGGACGTTGAATCCGGGGAAACAGGAACCCTCCGAAACTAACTATCGTATAAAGGTAGTCCAAGTCCCAAGCGGCAGAGAGAGGAACTCCGGACCGGGCGCTAACACGTCTGACGTGTGCACTCGTAGATCAACGTTTTCAGAGGTTTTCCACGCTCGTCGACGGGTAGAAAGCCAAACCGGCATTCTTAGACGCTCGAGTGAACGGCCTGGCGGTGGAGATGGATGAAGTATTGTCACAAAGGAACGTTAACATTCAGAAAGGAAAAGCCCTGGTTCATTGTTGCTGTTTCCGCTGTCGGAGAGATTCCAGTAGACGGTGACAGGCGACACTCGGGGAAAAACTTCGCGCAGCTCCAGAAGCCTCGGAATCGGGATCTATTGATCAAATCCAGGCGTTGCCGGAATTCAACTGTCTCTGGAGTCTCGCCAGTCCCACTGCAATGCGTATATCGGAATTCACGAGCGTCGAATCGGACGGGAAGAGATTAACGGGCTGAGCAGACGAAGGAGGTTCCCAGACGGATCCCACCTCGTTTGGGGATATTCCTGCCACTTCCCATCGGCGGCGGGTCATTGCGACAGAAACTTTGAGAAAATTCCTGATCGCGGTGAGCTCGGAGACGATCGGCCCGACTCAATGAATATCTGTCCGGTGTGATCGCTCTCTGGCGCCTCTCTTTCCCACGCTCGCCTCTCTTTCTCTCTCTCGCTCGCTCAGAACGATTTTATCCCATAGGGGGCGACAATATGACAAGCTGTGTCAAGCTCATCCAAGGTCCGTCTCGTCGCGCTATTGCGGAACGGCTCCGAGCCTCTTGCGAGGTCGAAGTTTGCTCTCACGGAAGAAAAGACTGTCTATTGTTGGAGACAAAGAACAAAAAGCTGTTTGCGGAGCCTCCCGAATCTCGAACTTTCCCCGCGTCATCGCGCTGCACGGCTAGCCAGGACAGAGAGGGATCGAACACGCGAACACATCTAGCCGTCCCGGAACGCAATTGGATTCGCAATATCGAGCCACGCGGGCCCGTTCTTGCGGAATGATTTCGAAGGAATGGGATGGATTGTCGCCTATGACCTCCGACCGACTGAGCGTCGTTGATCGGGCCGATAGCCATCGAATTACCAATCATTACCCGATAGACCCGGTCACCGGAAGCTTCGAGGAAGACTTCGACGGAGTTGCGCGAGCCGCGGATCCGCTCACTTGTATCTCCCATATCGAGGCGATTGACTCTCAGAGAACAGTACACGACGTTCCCTCGCTTTTCACTCGCTCTGTCAGATCGCTCAGAGGCTTCCTCGCAACTTGAAATGATTACTCGGTACCTTCCCTCGTAAAACGAGCACACGCGCAACTCAGACAGCTCCGTGATCTAGCTATCGGCGGAATGGTCGACTTGAAGAGAAGTGCTGAATCGCCGCATTGAGGGCAGCGGTGGCGGCGAACGAAAATGTCGAAAGTCGAAACCCTCCCGGTCGACAAGATTGCAACCCTCGAGAACAAGATCTACTTCGTTCCCTCCGATGCCAGTCGTTGTCAGTTTTTCTTTTCGTCGCGTCTATCTCTCTCTCCCCGCCCGCGTTCCCTCATTCCCCGTCCCGAGCGGGGAAGCTGGGAGGAAGACGCCGGCCGCACCGAGTCTCAAACCGTCGACATCTTATTCCTTTTGTGGATTTCGTCTCCCTCGTCGACTATCCACCTCGGTTCCCAGTCGAGATCGGCGATCAGACAGGCTGGCCTGATGGTTGGCCAGACCTGCGGTTACTGCGGCCCGGCTCGAAGGAGGCCCTACGTCAACATTTTTTCCCGTTCGTCTGCGTCTCCTCTGCGGTGTCGCAAAGTCTAACTCCTATATCTCCTCCGTTGACGTTGTCCTTTGTTCTCCCGTGATACTTCTGGATTCACCGAGAAAAGAGTACAGACGTTTTCTATCTGATGAGACCCACTCACTCGGTCCGTCGGTCGGTCGGTCAAGTCGAAGAGCTCGTCGACAGAGTCGAGAAGGTCCTTCCGGCCGCCAGCCGGGCGGGCGGGACGGTGGCTCGAAGGTCCATAGTCCAATCGAAGGGTCTTAGCCCTCTTCCTCAAAAATCAAGTCAAGCGTACGTCATCGGACATCCTTCGGTATACGGCAATTTTACTAATGTCCTTATTCCTCTGTCTTTTCAGCTTCGATAATCTACACAGCCGTGGTTCGTGGTAAGGTAGCGCTGCCGTGCAACATTGAGCCGCCCGCTAAGGATGACGAAGTCGTTCTTGTGCTGTGGTACAAAGACGAAACGCCAGCGCCCATATTCACCCTCGACGCCCGGAAAGGAAATCTCGACCGTGCCAAACAGGCGGCGCTATCGGAGTTGGGTAGTCGGGCCTATTTCAATATGGCAAATCGGCCCGCGTTTCTCCAACTCGACCCCGTGCAGGAGTCCGACGCCGGGGAATACCGATGCCGGGTCGATTTCAAGAAAGCTCGATCCATCAACACGGTCATCAATCTGCGAGTGATCGGTGAGTTGAGATAAGACAATAATTGTTTCCCCGGAACCTGTCGGCGCGGCGGCGGGGCCCACCGGCGACTGTGACAGCAGGCGCCTCGGGGCGCTCACCGAAGTTCTTAGCGCGCGATCTTATCGCTTCCCGCTCGGGCGGGTTGAGCGGGCGGAGGTCGATGAATCTCACTCCAATTTTGGCAGTTTGAACACGTAGTATTCCCGTCGTTCATATTCCCTCACACACAATGTGTGTACAGACAGACTGTCTTCCGATTTCCGCAGTGATGCTACGTGACGTAGAGAGCGTCGGTGAAACTGAGCGTACACGTATCTTGACGTGAATTCCTTTCGCCCATCTTGCAGTGCCCCCGGGAGAGCCCATGATAGTGGACAGCGACGGTAAAAGGCTTCGCGGTCTCGTGGGACCGTACAATGAAGGCGAGCCGCTGAAGTTGACATGTCAAGCAGAACACGGTACGTTTTAAGGCTCTGCAAATAGCTCGACGGTCCCTAATACGACGTCATATTTTATCTGAGTGAAGACCGATGTGCGAAAGATTGTTGTTCTATTCAAACAGGCAAACCGCGACCGGCTGTCACCTGGTGGAAGGATTACCGTTTGATTGACGACTCGTACGTGTTCGATCAGGACGGCGCGGTTGTCAAAAACCAATTGGACCTGAAGGCACTCACGAGGAACGACCTCCTCGCCGTTCTCGTTTGCCAGGCGTCAAACAATAACATCACCGTACCTACTCCCAGTCAAATTACTCTTGACCTTAATTGTGAGTGATGAGCTTTTTGGCGCGGCTTTTTTACGGCTCACCGCCGAGTTTTTGCAGTCAAGCAGCTCCCATGGAGACTTCCGATCCGATGTTTTTAGGAACCTCCTGAGTGGCGTGTGGCTTCCTCAACGGAGTATAAGTAGAGTGCAGACGCAGACTGCGCTGCATCGTTCTCGAGCACATCTCGATTATTATCTGAGTGAGAAAGAGCCGCGGAGAAATAGCAGAGGATTTGAGGTCTCCAGCTCGAAATTCTATCTTACGACATTCCGCCATACCGGGGAAGCTCTTTACTCTCCGCTATGGAACTTCTCCAAATTGGGAAGCGTCGAATTCTATTCTCAACATCCTCGTAGCGGACCCTCGCTCCAAAGAATACTCACAAATGAGCCGCTATCAAAAGATTCCAGGGTTTTTCTAGGCCTATGAAAGGCTTGATTGTCCGATCGAGGGCAGCGGAGCTAGGCTAGAACGATTCTAATGACCACGATTCTCTAGTGAAACCCTTGGACGTCACAATTCAACCGGTGGAGAGGCCATTGTCGGCTAACAAAGAAGTCGAATTGGTCTGTACGTCAACGGGATCCCGACCGCCAGCGACACTCTCATGGTGGAGAGGCAATCAACAAATCAAGTGTGTATACCGACAACTTGTCTATTTCGAAACCTTTTCTGTAGATACCGTTTCCGTAATTCCTCCGTCTGTCACCGTGACGTGTCCTTACCGGGTGTCAGAAGGGAAGCCGCCAGCGAGAAGATGTCTATGATTCACGCCTAAGTACGCATGTTCCGAGTGTCGCCATTCAAGATGGCAAGATATATCAATGGCTGTGAGCCGGAAATTCTCTCTTCCGTTGGACATTTCGCATCGCTGCTTGCTGTGGGGCCAACGTTTATGACGGAATACATCGGTGATAAGCCGATGTCCAGACGTATTCTGCGACTCGGGACATGGAGCGGATTCCCTCGCTGGTCGGGAACTAATCCGACCCTGCGCTATTTTTCAGGACTACTCGCGAAGAGGACTCCAAAGGAGGCCTCTCGACTAGCACCAGTATTCTCACGTTCACACCCGGAATCGATGACAACAATCGGATTTTGGCGTGCCGAGCAGAAAACAAGGCCATTCCCGGCAGTGCTCTCGAACAAGCCTGGAAACTCGATGTTCACTGTACGTCGTCGTAGTCGTAGAGTTTTCTCATCGCGAGCTTACGCACGAATTCGCAGGTCTCGGAGGAAAACGGTCTCCTAGTCTAATAGTCCAGGAGCCTTCCGACAGCTGCGTTCGATGGCGCATTCGCCTTGTCTCGTTGAAACAAGCGTTCGGAGCTCGAGTTGAGCTCGGCTCTCGGCTAGTTGAGAGCTACGAAGTCGAGAAGTCGTTTCCACCTGAACTCTGCCCTGAAAACTTGGAGGAGTCTCAACTCAAAACCCTTGTTTCGCCGACATTAGGAAGGAAGCCACGTTCATTCTGGAGCTTATTTCCTTACCCTGTCGCCGCTCAAAGACGGTTCGGCACCTTTGTTGTTGTTGTTGTTGTTGTTGTTGTCGTCGTCGTCGTTGGTGTTGCTGCTGTTGGAAGACGTCTCACATGCTCGCGTACTTGACGAAATACATCGCATCCGAACGGGAGCCCGATCAAAGCGTTTCCTTTGTTTTCCAGATGCGCCGCAGTCTAGTCTCCAGCTCGGGGGGAGCTTGAAGCTGGACGAAATACAAGAAGGGAAAGATGTCTACCTCGATTGCAAGGTTCAATCGAATCCGTATACGAACGACGTTGGATGGTTGTTCAATGGTACGTGCTACGTAAGCTTTCCTTTAGTGCTTCCAGGAGCTCGCTCTGCCGGGATCGGTCCGGTCAGTCGTTGCTCCGAATTCCCACCCTCTCTCTTCCCTCTCACTCGTTTGCTTGCGTGCTTAGATCGATGCCTGTTCGGCTATTTGGTTGACAGCATCAAAAGAGACCAACCAAGCATCCGTGCTTTCCTTCTGCCGGCCGGGCGACTGGGTGAATGGCCGCACGGAGGCTACACACCTATACATCTGCAGAATCGCCACCGCATTCATTCACCCACCTACGCATGCACGCGGGTTCGCAAACACTTACTACGCTCGAAAGTGGACCGTGTCGATCCCGGTGCCTCCTTGCGAAACGAAGTCTTCGGTTGGATGGACGCCGAATTCACTCCGCATCGCGGCAGCTGCAGGAGAGGGAAAAAAGGCACCGAAGGAAGAGCATGGACAGCCATATCGGCAGCTTCCAGTCCCGCGCAGAAAAACTCGGTCGTCGATTCGTTTCACGGAAAGTCGCTAAGCGGCACGAGACGACCGAAAAAATCCGCCTCACTCCTACTGCACGTCTGTATGTCTGACCGCGTTCCTGCGTGCGTGCGTGCGTTCTTGCGAGCTTGCTCGACTGTCCGTATGTCCCATGCTCTGCTCGGGAGCGTGCGATTGTGGGCTCGGCTGCGCTTGCGTTCCCGCGCGCCGGTGGAGCCGTGTCGCGAACAACTTGCGAGATCGGGAATAGGGCGATGAGAACGTCTTCGAGCGCAATATATGTTTGTTCGTCGAGAGCATCTTGTCCCTGGCTGTCTGTTTCCGTGCCAGTTGACAATACGGTCTCGCGTTTTTTCATTTAATCTCTCCGGGGAAATACACGACGCTCAGTTTCCCGTTGCCTCGTATTGTTTGCTTCATGTTTCCGGCGACAGCGATGACTACCGCCCGCCATGAAGAGCCGGCTGAGTGTGTGTGTGCATGTCTCGGGAAGAACATGTCCCTAAGAATGTCTGCCAGCGCGAAAGGGAATTCTTCATCTCCGAACACCATACGATTCGAGCTTTATGCATGTTACTCCCATGTGCAGTGATAGCGACGGCAATATTCAGAGATCAGTCTTTTTCCCTCCGGCGAATCGGTCCCATTCCGCGGTCCGCCATTGCGGTGGGAATGTGTCCCGGTCGTAAAGCAATCGCGGCGGACGAGCGTGAACGAGATTGGGCATCGCTGCGCTAACAAGTTGCCGACATGGAATCTTTTCGCAGGCGAGGAACTTTCCTCCAATCAGACGTCGGGAGTGATCGTATCCAGTCAGTCGTTGGTACTTCAACGCGTGACTCGAGCTCATAGAGGGAAGTATGCCTGCCACGCGACCAACAAAGAAGGCAAAGGCATTTCGTCCGAATTCAACCTTAGGATTAAGTGTGAGTGTCCTGGCTTCAATTCAGGCTCAGATAATCGCCGGCTACGGGTCGGTCCGAGGGTCAGAGCCCTCGGGGATCCTGTCCCGGACCGTGAACATCGGTTCTTACTCGAATTTTTTCACGTATTTCCAGTCGCTCCGGTTTGCAAGGATCCGCAACGTTTTGTGTACGGAGTGTCGAAGCACGAAAGCGTCGCGATCCATTGTCAGGTAGATTCGGATCCGGAGCAGGTGTCTTTCAGATGGGCATTTAACACTAGCGACGGGAAGCTCAAGGAGATCACCGAAGGTTTCACGACATCTTCGGGAGGAAAGAGCACGCTCGTTTATCGACCCCTCTCCGACGAAGATTACGGCCAACTCCTCTGCTGGGCCACGAATTCTGTTGGCATACAGAGGCATCCGTGCCCGTACACCATCATCACCGCAGGTAAAATTCGTTTCATCGTCCCGCACAGGCGGATCCTCTTTGGCTCACCGCTCGCCGTGGCCCTCCCCGGCCAGCCGGACGGGAAGAATAATTTGGAGTTGGAAAAGGTTTTGGGAACTTTCGCGAAGCGGGGCTTCGCCCGCGAGAGGTGTTTCCGTGGAAACGGTTTTGCATTTGCTATTAAAACTAAATAGCATCACTTTTAGGACCGCCAGACGCTGTCCAGAATTGCACGCAAGTGAACGCGACCGAGGACGGAATGGCGATTGAATGCGCGGAAGGTCTCTGGGACGGAGGTCTTTCAAATCCTGTGTTTGTGGCCGAAGTTTATGAGGCGGAGGGATCCGGTAGAGGTCCGGTTGCGAACGTTACGACACACGGTAAGTCATTCATTCATTCGTCCGTCCACCCACTCGCTCCCCTCAATCAGCCACCTCGGTGACTGCCGCCCTCGAATCAGCCAGCCAGTTTTGATTTAGTCTCTGGCTGCTTTATGGGATCGTCCGCTCATTCGTTCGGGCTAACGGGCCGGCGGACGGACGGACGTTTGCTCGGTCGTCCGTCCGTCCGCTCTTTCACTCACTCACTCACTCAGACCGAATGACAACGATCAATTCGCTAAGCCCAGACTTGGTGGCATATACGCGAACGGCACATCATTATTATTCGGCGGTGCATGGGAAGCGGTTAATAATACGCATCCCTGCTGTCTGTTGCTTCGCTCCTCTTTCAACGATCAGCCCAGAGTTGTCGATGGCTCAACAAGCTGTGTCCCGCTCCGCCCGGGCGTTCACGCCGGGCATCCGTTACGGCAGCGGTGCACCGAACGCGTTCGACGTGTTACTGCTACGCATACACACAGTCGATATTTGTTCTCCTGACTCGCTGGACGAGGCGGATCCCTGATTAGAGATCTCACGCAGCGGAGCCGTGTAATGGATAATTTCGGTTTTTCGCTCCAGGTCTCCCACTGTTCGTCATCAAAGGAATCCCAGGAGGACAAAGTTTTCGGGTCGTCATCACAGCCAGCAATGCGAAGGGTCGAAGCCCTCAGTTCATTGTCATGGCTCAAACGCCGAGACCCGCCGAAAAATACACAGGTAGGTGATATGACGAGACGCGAGCCGCGAAGCGCCCTCCGTCAGCGATCCTGCTCCGGCTTCCCCCTTTGTTCCCTGATCCTCTTCCCGACATTCCGGTCCCGGTGCTCCGCGTTCGCTCCTGGCGAACGAAGTTGCAGCGGCTCAGAGGTGACTTCTGATCAAAGGTGGTCATGTATTCCTCGACCGTGTTTATCGTTAGCGCTGAAGCTGTCGGGGTGTCGGTTGACTGGTCGACCTTTTCCTGTTTGCATAGGGGTCTGCTTTCTCTCTCTTTCCTGTTCCCTCGCACTATTGCGGATTGGTCGCTCGGCTCCATCGCTCATTTTCCCCTTTGCTCGCCTGCTTCGAGTGCTGACGGTCGTCCTTGGGTCGGTCGGTCGGTCGTGGCTCCGGGTAGCTGGGCTGTAGCTCGCTCTGATGAGAATTTAATGGTTTACCGAATGCCACCGGATATTTTCTTTCTCTTGCAGCTGACGGCGCCGCCATGCTGGCGTTCAGGCCCCTGGTCGGAATCATAGTCGGAGTAGCGATCGCGCTCATCATCACCACGGTTGGCCTCATCGTTGCTCTCCGCTGCCGGCGAACAGGACTCAACAAGCACAAACGTGAGCAGACACCGAGCCATTTGAAAGTCACGACCCGGGTCTTTCTGAAAACAATCGCCATGTCCGAGACAGAGATCAAGCAGCAGCTGCTCGCCGGACAGAAGTACTCACGAGTGCTGCATGTGCTGCTGCTGCTGCTGCCACAGCAGCGGGGACAGGCTCTGAAAATAAAGCCTTCGGCGCGAGCCTGAAGAAGTGTAATCCTGATGGAGTAGCGGCGGCAGCGGCGGCGGCGGCAGCAGCAGCAGCAGCAGAAATGCGCGTGCCGCGGCACGTCCTAGACAGCGGGCGTCTTTTGTTTGGTGGGAACTCTTCTGCTGGCAGCTACTAGCTAGTAGGAAGTCGTCTCTGTGTGTGTGTGTGTGACCGTACGCCCGACTCTTGCTCGAAGGTCCGTCGTTGTATGGAGTTCTCTCGGGTGCCCTCCTCTAACAACTGAACGTATTGCAGCTGCGACGCAAACCAGCGAGAAGGACAATGTTATGAGCTCGGGAACTTGTCCCGACGAGAAGCCTCTGGCCGTGCTTCTGAAGAAGGATCCCATGATTAGTGAAACACTCGATCTTGAGTGTAAAGGCCCCGATATCATCCCGATCCGCGGGAGTTCGAACAAGGGCCTTCAAGGTAACTGCTGTACGTCGCGCTTCCGCTTTTAGTTCGAACGTATAAATTCACTAGACGCTCCGCCGTCGTATTCGACTCCTCGATCAGTCGTCCGACCACCGACCGAGCGACCGGGTAATCTCCTCCCGCACGGTCGGTGGTGGGCAGCAGCGAGGAGCTGTTCCAGCAGTCGAACGACGGAGGCAAACCTTCTCACGTTCTTGCAGATTACGTGAATCTCGAAAGGGGCGCTCTCCCGGTTGAGCGTTACTCGACAATCCTCCCTGGTCGTTCGAGTGTCGATGCCGCATTACACAGTAGTCAACTGGTAAGCGCTCTTTCTTGGAGTTGACATGGAGACAAAGGCCACTGTTTGCTAATGACTTGCGGCTTTGCTCCTTTTGTTTGTTGTTCGTACGGAAGGCTCCTCGTCGTGACGTTCACTCAAGCGCAGGCGGAACAGGCAGAGTGTCTTTATCGAGTGCCTTTATCCAAGATCGATAGGTGTCATGAAGTATCTCGCGAGCGGCACGTTATCACCCCTTAGACGGAATCGAGGACGGTGTCCCGTCACGGGCCCGTCTAAGGTGTCGCGCTTTCTGCGCGGAGTCGCGGCAGCGACTATGTATCAAGCGCTCTGTTCATTATCCGTTCCAGACGCAGGACATGATATGCGGGCCCTCGAATCCCGGTCTCAACGCAGACTATTCCGAGTTGGTTTTCGCGAGGAGTATCGTGGCCCTACCACCTCCGGGCCAACCGGATCCTCTGCCCGTGGTGACCAGTGCACAGACGGCTCCCATCGGGGGAACTTTGGGTAGACGCGGAAAACTACCGCCGACGGAATTCGCCCGGATCGACTTCCATCGGACCCTGCGACCGGTGCCAGGTCAGCACCTGCTCGCCGCCGAGGACCACTCTGCATATCCCATCGTTGGCGACATCGATCCCAGCATGGCAATAGAGTCGAACAACGGCATTGAATCAACTGTATAGCGAGCTTTGTCTGTTGACCTCATCATGAATGTGAGACGATGGAGCGCTTCGAGGGAAGCGGAAGCAATCCTCATGGATTCCTTCGCAGCAACTCAAACACCCCGAGGGTAGGCGATAAGCGGGCTGCGCCTCAGGACTTTTAAGGACAAATCAAAGCGGCGACCTCAGCTCCAGACGGAGCCTCCTGGTCTCCTGTCTCCTTCTTGACCCATTCCTCAGAAACTCTCTGCCAACACCGCTCGACAAGAGGAAAATCAGACCCGGGTTCGCCCGCGGGATTCTCCACCTCTGTTCAGTTTCGATGCCGAGTGGCTCGAATGATTCGTAGGGGCAATGCGAGCGATCGGTGTGATACTCGCAGGAAGGTTTTGTGTTGTCGGACCGCGACACAGATTATTTGTTCGAAAGCGTGGGTCTGAAGTGCGAGCCCGGCTGTGTAAATTCTGTGAATATACCTTTTTTCTCTCAAAGTTTCTTAGGTCCACGAAAAATAGCGATCTCCACCTCCTTCATGAGAATTATGAGAACGAGAACAAATGAGAAGGGGATTGAGTGAAGCGCAAGCATCCAACGAGGCAAAGCAATCTTGCTCAGCTGTACGTATTTGTACAATAACAGTGTGTGTACATGTTGGAAGGATTTTCATAATATACGAGCTGTGTATATCGAAAGTGTGATCCACTTGAACCGGAGAATGTTACGGAATAAATTATTTGAGGTTTCACCATACACGAGCCTTCTTTCTGACGGTGCAGGAGTGGAAACCGCGTGTTTTGAGAGCGATGAATCGAGCGCTTCCTGTCGCTGTGGTCGGTCGCGAACCAGCCGGCAGCCCGATTTCATTTAGGAAATTATGAGCGACACGTCTGCGAAGGACGAGCAGAAGAGGATTTTGAAATTGTGAGGACCCTTTTGGTGGAATAAAAATGTCGGGGAACTTCCAGGAACAACTCATTGCTGACCGTACACTAGATGGTCTCCGGGAGCTGGAGGAGAGCAGGACAGGCCTCCGAGAGCGATACCGTTCGGGCTATGGACGAGGAGAATCGTGGGCGTGTTAGTTAGATTTCCAGGCCAAGCGTCGGCGGACGGAGGGGTCGAATCGGAGCCACTTATTGGCCCGCGATTAATCTAATTTAGATCCGTGGAACATCACGTCTGACACTATATGGCGACGTCTGATTTTCTCGAACAGCAGACCCCTCCCCCCCCCTCAGCGTTCCTGTGCCTATCGCCCCGGCTCTGATCTCTCCCGACCTGCTTCTGGTCGTCTGAGCGGCTCCGAAAGCGGACGTGGGCTTTTTAAGGATTCATTGAACCCATAGGCAGAGGGGACTCATCAAGGGAGTGAAAACCTGTAATAAAACACTACCGCTCCGAGTAACGAGGGGCACGGGATCGCTCGGGATCTATGTATGTACCTATTATACACGGTCGTTCCGGGACAAATAAGGAGTGACCTTCAATCTTTGACTTCGAAACCGGCTTCTCGGCCTCCGTTAGATATTCAATGCGCAGATCTGTCTCAGGACCTCTTGTTCCTTCCCTCCGTTCGGGCATAAACACATTGTATGGAGTAGCTCGCTCAGATCATTGCAGCACTGATTTTTGAGCCCGCTAGCTTCTCGTCAGGCTCGTTCGCAGTAAGGAGGCTGGTGAAGGTCGTCGAGCCGAGTCCTTTGTCGCGTGATGAGGAGCCGGTAAGTTTCGGGAGGGGGAAGAGCGTTCTCTTCGTCTCCGTTCCCTTGCTTCCTTCTCCGTCTCTTGTTTGCCCCATCAAGATCAGGGTCAGGGCTGACGTATTCAAATTCGGAGAGAAGCTAACAATGCTAGTCGAGGCCAGACAGCTTCCTTTTGGATACCGCCCACAAATGGGCAAACGAATGGACTTCTCGAGAGAGCCCTCAGCAAAGTGAGCGAGCAGATTGCGTTTGCTCTGGGCAGTGAGGTCACTAACCGGATCCTCGTGACTAAATCAGACGCCGGACTTTCCAGACTCGATTCAACTTTTGGTCTCGTCCGAGCAGCTGGGTCGCGGGAACTCGAGGGACCTCGGTACGGAGAAGAGAGAACTGTTCAGCGGTATTCTCTTTCGGGAGAATTCGATGCGTTGTGTTGCTCTCTTGACTGCAATCACCAATTGACATTTTCTTCCTTTAGCAACGTCTATCTCCCTCTCCGTTCGCTTATGCGTCTTCCCCTCCACCCCTTGAATCAAAGATGAATCTGGGGAACATCGCTGTTCCGCTATCTACTCATTCGTGGAAACGGCAGATAACAAGCGACAGCCCCAGCAGCTGCAGCAGCTCCGGAAGGAGCAAAACGACTCGAAGCTGGCAACCGAGGAAACTACGCGTCGCATTCCGACCCCGGGAGGGAGGATTCCCGGAGAGGAGGAGAGCCGTGCGATCATAATGAAAACTTCCTCGATTGTCCGGAGCCGCCGCTGGCGATCTTTCAACGCGAATCATCCGGGATTATCGCCTTCCGAGAGCAAATTCGGAGTAATGAGCTCAGCCCGTCAGGACCGTGCAGATCCACCTCACCGGATCCGCCGTGAGATCCACCTTTGTCGGACAGCTCATATTACAGGGTTCATCACCTCCTAGGAGAATTGGAAAAATCAGAACGATGTAGTCAGGGAACGATTGCGAAGCAAGGTCTGCCCGCGACGGAGTTTTCGCTGACGCCGTCTTCCGTAGGCACATCGCAGCTAATCGCTTGCGGGGACCCGCCCGGAAAATCTGACGGAAAAATCGATACTGTCGAGAACTACTCGATATACTGAGTGCCCTACGTCGATGGACCGAGTTCTGAGAGCGAAGGAGAGCACATCTCACAAACCATTATTTGTCGAAGCTTCATGTCGGAGAAACCGTTCTCAAGCTTATTTTCAGCTTTTCCCGGCCCATCATTCTCCGCTCGGCTGCCCAGGCTAACTTTGACCCCGCTCTCCGATGGCCCCTTTCCGTCTCGGCTGGAACGAACGACGTCTGACACGTCCCGCTTGACGTGCCGCTACCTGAGCTCCGGCTGGAGCTCTTTGCCAAGTCTTTCGTAAGCTCGGGAGTTTTATGCATAGAGTCAAGAACTAACGCATGGAGCGATTCATTTCTCTTTATGCGAGCGCAACGTACGCAAGGAAGTCATGTTTTCCTCGAGGACATTGGAGATGGGGTCGCGGCTCACTCAGAGAAGTGTCGGTCACGACTTCACGAGGGCTGCTTTCGGAAATTCGTCAACCTCGATACCCATTCCCTAGAGTCCCTAGAGCCTAGAGTTATTGTCATAACTCATGAGTCACCGTAAATCCGATACGAGGCCCGAACCTTCATCGAGACCTTCGGCAGATCTCTCGGCGAGCTTAGCACGCTTGCTGCTCGCTCATCCTTCCTCGTTTACCACAAAGGCTGCAATATTGGGCTAGATCAGAGGCGAGAACGTCGGCTAGACACAACATATCAGCCGTGGAACGAATATATATCATGCTCTCGATAGACGATCCTTCGACAAACTGAAGCCTGCTCACGATTCTGGTCCAGTCGCTCGTCAGATGACCGGACAGAGGATCCACGCTGACAGCCGAGTTCATTCTCGACAAACGACGAGCCTATGGCGTTCCGCCCATTCACGCGTCTCGAGTCTTGACACGGACTGAGATCGCGAAAGCCCCGGGGAGATGGAGTTCGCACTCAAATGAGGCATCCGGTCACGCGGAGATCATTCAATCTTTCCTCTTAGGACAGGATAACGATATTTCCGAACTTTCTAGACGTCGTCAGATTCCTCGGTGTACTCCATCAAGAAGAGGCGTCCTCTCACTTGCCACATCTCGCTTGACGCGTTTGTGGAAGAGAATATCTACGACAATATTGACGCATGGTAATGAGTCTACAGCGTCCCTTCTTCTCTATTGCTTCGAAGGGAAGAGTCCAACCAGAGCTCGTCTTGGGCTCAGGACGTCCGTAATCGGATCCTCGTGCGTGGATCAGTCGATCGCTCGGCCTGATTGAACGACAGGTGACCGACCGAGGTGATGAATGCAAGCGATTCAAATAACGGACGAAGCTCGGTTCGCCGTCGAACCGAGATCGCGAGAAAGCCATTCGCACAGGTCGCGCGTTCGTCATCGATTTGCAACTTAAAAACACAACAAACCCGAGCTGATAGCTCGAATTCCACAGATTAATCGAGTCGATCCCTCCATCAGAGCTGGATGCGCGACGGAACGCGCTCCAGCCGGAGAAATGAACTTACGGCGGACATCAAGGGAATGAGCGACAGGGAGGCCTGGACGACTCGAGAGCCGAGTTGTCGAGAGTCAGCTGATGGCGAACCGCTCGCAGAGACCAGATGTTTCTCGCTCGCTTCCTCTGCCTCAATCCATTCCCCGGCATAATGGACTCTCAGCAGACCGACAGTTTAATATTTGGGTCTGTCTTACGCGAGACGCTGCAGTTTCGTTCTTGTCTGCTCTCTTGTGCCGACAGCGCCAGCATGGAGATTCTCCCCATTCGTTTTATTTGGCTTCATCTTCATGCCACTCGCCGTGAGCCTGATGGGGCTACACCGGTGTGGTCTATGTCGCCGCAGGGAATTTCAACTTCTGAGTCAAGAGAATGAAGGGGAGGATGCAATATCGAGGCGACAATAGTTCAAACCGACCGCCGAGGGAGGGGGTGGGAGCTGCTAATCTGCCTTAGGAATCGATTCCAAAGAAAGGAATCGAGCGTCAGCGGTCGCGGGGGATCGTTCTAATATGTTCGGTCGAACTTCCCCAATCTCGTGAGAAAAGTTCGGAGTGCGAGGGAAGCTCCTAAGGTGTGCTCGTCGGATCTCCTCGGTGTGCAGTTATTCGATAGAGAAAAATGCTCTCGCGAAGAAATTCGAGACGAATCGGAGCGTTTCCTGCTCTGGCATAACCGGAGTCGGTTATAGAGTCAGATTATGGGCTCGGGAAAGTGAATATTCGCGCTGTTATTCGTGCGCAGAGTCCTCGGATCGAGTCTTCCTCCGCTTGATTGAATTGTTGAATCGGATGGAAATCAAATATAGAATTGCGTTAACTTGAGAAGCTACGTACCAACCTATAACTGCGCTCAGACAGGGAATTTCATAGCTCTGGTCACACCGATTAGTGGGAATCCACACGAGGGGGAAAAACGTTCTCCCGTGCTAGGAGGAGCCATTAAATGCGGTTCGCCGCGAATGGGGCAATATATTCCCGGACATGGTTTTAGGACGTCCGTCCATGACCCGACGATGACCGTCGGCGCGGCGACTAGGTAGTCGAAAGTTCGGGAAGCTGAGACTCCGAAAATTATCTAGTCGCTCGACTAGGGAGCGTCTGTGGGAATAACGGATACCGATCCAGGTGTTCGTAGTCCGTACCGCAAAGAGTAGTTGAGCTTATCGATCGATACAGTCGTGTGAAGTTTCCGCCATTGATGGATTATTCTTTATAACGGCCACGCCTCATCGACGGTAGCCAGTCTCTCGATCCGCCCGCCCGCTCACTGCCTCGTTTTCTCACCCGTCTATCCGGCTTCTTCGCAAGCGCTCTCCGCTACAGTGCTCGAGATGAATTGCCTCCTAAGTCGAATTCCTACGCGGAGCGCAAACATCTACCCAAAGCTCTGTAAACTACACAGAACAATCGATTCCCAGTACGCACTGCTGTTTGAGTAATTACGAAAACTTTTTCTACCCGGCGACTTTCGCCTCGTTGTCGTGTTTTTCCGTTCCGCGTTCGCTGATTCAACGCAAGGAGTCTGTCCGGGTCTCATTGCGAATTAATGCGATAACTCAAAGTCTCAAAAGTGAAAGTTGGGCGTGGAAAATGCGGTATGAAGAGGTCCGAGTTCCAGAACTTCGGTGGCTCACTAAGAACCAGGTACATCGGAAGCTTTCCTTCCTGTCTCCCATTATTCCAGGGACTACGCTGCTTTCCTCTACAGGCCGATGGAGGCTTATTTTTCGGACACAATAAGGTTAAACACAGGGTCGTACATTCTTTTGAAAACTCCTCGCTTCTGCTTCCTCAAGGGGAGAAGGATACAAATTATTCCCCGCGGACTCGTGTGTTGCTCCGCACTTCTTATCTCAGGGCGAGAGGTTTAAGACGCTGCGAGCTCGCTAACCGTTCCAGCATTGTACATGTTGTAGGTCGGAGCGCCATTCCGCGCAAAACCTGTCCGCGAGAGAAGTACTACTGTTACGACCGCAGAAGTAGCCTTGTCTGCTTCCGAGCACTCAAACACATCGTCACTTGCAAGTCGGCTTCGCAACATCGCTTATCGGAAGTTCGGCAAGCCGAGACACCAACAAAAATATTCTCCGTATCTCACCGACTTATCTGGAATACTTACAGCTCTCGAGGGTCTGCTTTTCCTCATTCCAATCATGCGTGGATGCAGAAATCACTTCATTCCAGCGAATAGAAGCGAGACTAACAGCGGAGGGCGCGAATTCCCTCCGATTGATTCCGACTTTGTTCCTGCGACGACGACGCTCCGCTTGGATTCGAGGCTCGATGCACTAATCGGTATTCGGAATTAATCATCAACCTTGGCAGCGGAAGGAACTTGCTTTCCGAAGTGTGCCTCTGACGAATAATTCCCAAGCTCCTTTCATTCTCATTTCGTGAGAATCCGTACGTGGGAAGCGGCTTGGGCAGGTTTTGCAAGCATGAGGAGAAAAAACTATGAGGCGCGGCGTTTTAATGGAAGCGTGAGCCTTGTTGATTCCTCATTGAGAGAGACGTATCCAGGGGGGCGAGGGGGGCCTGCCCTCTTTCCCCCGAAAAAGTTTTTTTTCGCAATGCATGACTACAGGGTGCCTCATCATTTTGGACCCCTGGCTCACAGATTCCTCGAACGCGACTTCTCGATCGAGGTAGGATTCAGTTTTCGTAGTTCTGATCTGCCCGAATGGATGGATCAATGATCGGACGGAAATTCCGAAATCTGAGACTCGATACAACTCGGTCGACACCAAGATGATCCGGAAAAGTATTTGAATCCCGGATGAATCATAGCGAATATGAAGGAGCTAGAAAATCAGTGAAAGATACGGTCTTGCGAGAAGCTCCATCCCCTCATACTCAACGATCTCCGATCACGTCTCTGACATCTCTCCGGAGGAATTTCGGACTGCGGGGGCTCCGAGGGTGTTCCTAAAATATCCGTCGGAAATCTCTCTACATTCATCGGCCGGACGAGCTTAGGAATATCACGGTTCCGACTTCCTGCCACATATCGACGAGATCAGTCTTCCGACCGAGGTTACGTTCTCTGACACGCTAAGGCCAACGGGCAGGAGTCGTTGGCGGATTAAACTCGTACCGAGGGTTGTATCTCAGGAAATCAGTGAGTCGAAAATGGAATGTTAGACATCGTAGGCGTGGTCACGCTCTTCTCGCGAGAGTTGGATGATTTATGAAGTTCGGTGACTCGGGTGGCAGCTCAGGACCTTTCCTCCCAGCCGAATCCGAGTTCCGCTGGTGATTCCGCATCGCGTGCGATGCGGAATCCACCGAGTCTTTTCCCAACGTGGCCCGAGCCGTAAATCCGGCAGTACTTTCGAATAAACTTCACCGTGTGAGCCGCTACAAGTTGCTACCTGTCCATCGGTACTTGCTATCCAATTTCATCGCTGAGCCATTTATGAGTTTCCGCGCATCAAAGCGGAATGCGGCTCGGATTGACAGGTTCCGTGGGGACCGTCACTCTAAGCGGCGCTCGTTGGAATCACTAAAAAACGAATGACTTCGTCCGAGCCAATAACGAGCAGGAGCCATCGAGTCGCGGTACATGTACATAAACATCGCCATCGAGCCGTCATCAGTGATCATATCACTCTTCACCATGCTCAGCGACGACGCGTTTATCAGCTCGAAATGAGATCACGTCTCATGGAACGATGAACGACCAAACACCGGATCGAGCACAACATTTTCCCCAGACATGCACAGGAAATAGATAAACTCACAGCCTCGGAGCCTCCCGATCGCTGCACTCACTCACGCAGTCTGACGGGTCAAAGTAGCTAAACGGAGCACGCCAACAAGGTCAGACACGCTTTCGACTCGCGGGTGGAAAAATCCGCAGCTCATTTCGACATCGTTCATCATTAGGCTGCGATGCTCCATTGCGTCTGCTTGCTCGGATGTCAATTCCCAGTCGCTCGGCGACAACGAGCGGAGAACGAGAAAATGAAATCATGTACAGTGGAAAGCCAGCCGCGGGCGTCGCGCCGTCTCCAGTCACGGCTTCGGGATCTCTGGGAGAATATTCAGGAGAGATCCACAAGATCTGTGTCCACAGAAGCAGAATCCGCAGACAGGTTAGTCCGGTCTATCGATAGCAGTCGTCGAAGTCTCGCCGGGACAGAAATAAGTCTTTTGTGTCCTGTGTATGACGATCCTAATCAGGTAGAACGGTGGGACGATGTTTTTTGAGGGAGCGCGCGCTTGCGGTACTCCGGAGACTGTCCATCACATGGGGATATGCGACAGCGAAAACTTTGTTTTCCGAAACCACTCTCACGCTTATGAGCAGTTGACAGAGATAGCGGGAAGGACATCTCATTAAGTAGATGATAAAACTTTCCGCGCAGATTGCCGTTCTGAGCTGATGCCGAATGCCGTTAGCGGAACCGTGTCACGCGTCGAGAGGTCACTCCAGCTGCCCCCATAGGAGCCAGAGCGGTCTACTCGCGGGAGCCTGGATTGTAATTTTTCCATCCAGAATTTACTCCGTACTACATGTAGAGCGAGACTCGATGGCACGGTCATTCCTGAGTAGCATGGTGGGTCGAACGACGCCGACGGAGGCTCGAGGGTTCCCACAGACGTTCAAAATCGTAGTCCTGAGGAGTGACTCCCGCTATGGACCCGCCAAGCGCATATTTCCGTGGAGCGGAATGAAGGCCTCTCCGATGGGGTAGATATCGCCGACGATTCAGGTCCCCTCGTGTAGCGTTGTCCAGATTGCCATACAAGCACGAAGCTCCCCGTCGTGTAGTTGCCTCTGCGCCGGCCGTCGGCAACGCTCGGACAGATGTCGATACGAGAGTCAATACCACATTCCTCAGATGCCTCCGGCAACGGGCGATATTCGGCACGATAGATTAGAACGTTCGTAATATGAATCACTTCATCCTGATTCACCTCTGCCTTATCTTTGCGGCGTCCCCGCCGCAGATATTTATCTGCCCTTACACTGACTCGACGTCGTGCATGTCCCCCGCCCCCTTCGAAAAGAAGATTTAGATTACGGATGAAAGAGGATACACTACTTGAACGGAGTATTGTCGGAGGGGGCTCGCTTTTTTCGAGGAATGCTGTGGATCCACGGGAATACTGTCTTCCACGATCACAGAACCGATCTGGTGTAAGACAAGAAGCCCTGGCTCAGCTATCGAGCGAGACTCTTCCGGCGGAGTCGGCATCTGTAGCGCCGAGTCATTGGTCCTGCCTCATCTATCGGAATACGACCGCTGCCGCAGGTCGGAAAAGCAGGAGCGGCATTGATGCCGTACAATCCTTCCGTTTTTCGAATCGAATGCTGACAACCCAGGCAGATATGTTCGAGTAGGCGTAGGTGGCTCGCTTTCACTTCGCTTCTCGAAATATCGCTCGTTCGCTGGACGTCTACGAGCGACATCGTTATGTCGGTCCAATTCGTTTCTCATGTTTTTTGTTTTTTTGCGGAGGAAAAAGGTTTTCGAGGCTTGAACTTCAGGGGCCCCGGGAGCTTCTGGCTCTCCTTCCATAGTGACGAATCGCATCCTCCGCGCGCCGATCCTTCGCGGAAACTCCAAATTTATCCGTCGGAGGGCTCTTTGTCCTGTCCCGCTGCCAGTCCACGACGCGACGTCGACGGAAGCTTCGGGGTACGGATCTGGAGAAGTCGTTCGAAAAGGTTCTCCCGGCGACAACCCCAGTGAATGCTTCTCGAGGGCTGCGTGGCCTCGGAATCGAGGAGCGGCTCATCGCTTCTGGACAACTAATTACGTCGGTGTGAAATGATTGGCGCTGTTGGATTATTAGTGACAAGATTTATGTCCGTTGACAAATTGATCAGAGGCCAGAAACATGGATAATTCCGTCTCGACGGCGTAAAGTGGACACGGCGCCTACTTGGCGATCCCGCGATGAATGAGTGCCGGTCATCAGCTTGCGGGCATTTGGCAACGACACTGCAATTTTCTCCTTTTTCTTCCCTTGTATCCATTTCCGACCCAAACCGCTCTAATCATACGACATCCGAGTCTCTCTCCAGATGAGGAGATTTTGTTACGGCGCCATGCGGGAAGCTAAAAAACACTCCGTGGCCAAGGCCCCACGTCGGCAGAGTCCACGCTGGAAATTCGGCTTCGCGCGCTGACCCTATTCAGTCCTCCAAGAGATTCTCAATGGGCGTTCTAGGGATGCGCAATGCGAGCCTCGAGATATCGCGGCTGCGTTCGAGTATGCGTAAAGACCCGATGCTTTCGTCGAACTAATACCTCGAGACAAACAGCTTGTTAGTGTTGTGGTCCAAGTCTCAGAACGTCGGCCGACTGCGGAATGCAAACGTCGGCACGGATTGGAAGAAAGTCAACCACGACTGGCCTGGAAGGGAGTTCATACGCGGAAGCTGGATTCTTCGAGAACAAACGTTTGCTCGCCGTCCTACCCGGTTCGTTTGATAGGGCGCTCCTGAACTTTTGTAAGCCACAAAGCCGGACCGGAACTCCTCCTGTTCCATACAGTTCCCGAGAAGACAAAGTGGAATGAGCTCTTTCAAAAGTACCTCGCGGCGAGAAACGAGAGTCTTGCAGAGCCTACGGTTCTGAATTGAAACAATCTTGCAGACTGCGAAAGGAAGACGTCGACTCTCGACCTATTGACCGCTTCGGGAGCTTCCAGAACAGTTTGCCGCGTATACGCCTACATAAACGTTTTCCTTTCCAAAGAAACTCTCTTTTTCGACTCAATACGCCCAGTGGACGAATGTCGGCGTCGATGTGCCGAGAAGTTACCGCGCGTTCCGGCGCGAACGATACCCCTGGAGCGAGGGGAATCTATGCAGTGATTCCAATGAACCACTGGCTCCGTCCGAATAAAAATTTCCGACCTCTCAGAAGTCTCGAGGCTTCCTTGATACCTCACGGGCCAGGACATTTGCGGCGAACGCCACTCCCCCGTTAGGCTCACGTGTCCGGGTACAGGAGAAGGAGGCTCGCCTCATCATGTTTCAGAGACTTGAGATCACAGCTTTAGATCTGTCATCCCAGTGCCGCCTCTGATGATTTCAGAGCTCATTAGTGGGAAGTGCTCAATTTCGTAAGCTGTTGGCAATCGACTGCAACTCCTTCGTTCAGCTTGAGCGAATGACTTTTTTAGACTGAAGCAATACATCCATGTTCAGATAACAAAACGCTAATTGATGCCCGCAAAGCGCCTGTGGACCCGTGGCGCAGTGGCTAATACCAGAAACAGAACAGTCTCCCGGGGATATAGGACGAATTATTCATTGTGAAGGAGAAACCAAATATAATAGTCGGCTCTGTTCCGATAACCAGAGTTTTGGTTTTAAGCATGAAATATTTTCCTTATCCGCTCCTCCCCGATCGAGTCTCCCTCTCGTCCCACGTTGATGAGATGGCGTTCCGAGAGAGTGCGAATCTAGAAAAGCTCCCCAATATCCGTTTTCTCCAGTATTTGCGGTCAGCGGGTTCGACAGACTGCGCGCATTCGAGCGGGAGGTTCGCCGAAGGATCAGTCCCGGAAGAGGGAACCTGAACCATAGCCTGAGATACCTCATCCTGCCTGATTCGATTCGCTGGTTTTATTAATATTACTAGCGCTCCCGGTCGCCGCTTCGCGGCGACTCGGTATCGCTAGACTCACTACACATGCGCTAGCTCCGAGTGCGCTGGCTCCGAGTGCGCTGGCTCCGGGTGCGCTGGCTCCGGGTGCGCTGGCTCCGGGTGCGCTGGCTCCGGGTGCGCTGGCTCCGGGTGCGCTGGCTCCGAGCGTTTGGGCGCCTGAGCTGTGGGTGCGCGTCCCGTTTCCCCGCCTTCCCGTTTCCCAGCTTTCCCGTTTCCCAGCGTTCCCATTTCCCAGCTTTCCTGTTCCCCAGCTTTCCCGTTTCTCAGCCGTCCCGTTTCTCAGCCGTCCCGTTTCCCAGCTTTCCCGTTTTCCCAGCTTTCCCGTCTCCCAGCTTTCCCGTTTCCAAGCTTTCCCGTATCCCCGCTTTCCCGTTTCCCAGCTTTCCCTCCCCCCCAGCTTTCCCGTTACCCAGGTTTCCCGTTCCCCAGCTTTCCCGTTCCCCAGCTTTCCCGTTACCCCGCTTTCCCGTTAACCCGCTTCCCCGGTTCCCCACTTCCCCGTTTCCCCGCTTTCCCGTTTCCCCGCTTCCCCGTTCCCCCACTCTCCGTACCCCCGCTTCTATTCCATATGTTCTTCGGAAAATCTATACCCTTCACGGCTACAGCAATTTTCAGCGAGATTCATTAGTAGAAAGACAGAGGCCAATGATGACGGCAACCCCCGATAGCCTTCTTAGGAGCTCCCGAGAATGCGCCCCCTCATAGTGCTCCAGCCGTTGAAAGTCCTGCGAATTCACGTGTTTCCCTTTATGAAATCTTTGATTCTCGATGAGAGGACCTCTCAAATAATTTTTTTATGGTGGGAGGACCCATCACATGAGAACGACGACCCTCACATGACCTTCCTGAAGCTCCCGGGAACCCACCCCTGAATTTTTGCGGCGATCGGTTCAGGCGTTTGTGAATTCTGCGAATATCGGATTTTTTAATTTTTTCCGAGTTTTCGAATTTTCGTGGGTGGAGCACTCAAATAATTTTTTTAAGGTAGAAGGACTCATCGCATCGGAGAACCGACCCCCCTATAACCACCGCTGGATCCCCCAGAACATGCTCCTAAATTTTCACGACGATCGGTTCAGCCGTTTTCGAGTCTATAGGGTACCCCGGACATACAGACAAACAGACAGACATACGTTTTTATATATATAGATAGATAGATAGATAGATAGATTATTATTGCATCGATTATGGTCGTTCACCAAGACTCAGGCGCAAGTCTGCGCATTTCGTTAGAGCCCTTTGAAGAAATCGGAGACTCGGTTCGTTATAGTTCGGCGCAGGAAGCGTTGCGGAAGTGGAGGCTATTCGTCCCGATGGCGTTCTTTATTTTTGGAGCGCCTGATCATGGTGCGAAGTGCTCAAGGTCAACAGAATGTGTGATTAAAGCGCATCGAGCACGAGAGCGAACTCAGGGTCGTTATCTACGTATGTGGAGCAACTCTGAGGCCACGTAGCGCCGGTGGAAGCCTTCAGAACGAATAGACCTTCACTAATTCCAATTACCACGGTCTGACTCGGTCGCTCGAGGCTGCTGATGGCGATAGTGGAATTCCGGCCACGTGTCAGAGTACCTACGTACCGACGACTTGGAGCGTTCGCTCAATACGGAGTCGTAAGCCAAGTCGTATCGAGTGTATCCGACCCGACTGTGTGTTGAGTGGCATCGTCCGTATTCGGAGCACCAGTTGCTCAAACATGTGGAGCACTGGTCAATTAAGGAATATTTGAGCTCGATTGTCGGTAACGATCACTAGCAGCATGGTGGCGAACATTAGCTCGCGAATTATCCCTCCGGCCTGCAAACCTCAAAAACGTCAGACTTCTCCGCCTCCGGAAATTCCTCCGATGCCTCGTTGATTCTTCCGCTGTGAAACTCGCGCAGTCGTCGCCATTCGAGAGATGATTCACTCTGACGAGTCTGCTAGAGCGTGCGTTGAGTCAACTTCGTATCGTGTTTCCGGCTCGCCCGCTCATGTAGTCCTCTCATAAGTGAATTGACGCAAGCACGCGGTTTGGGCTACGGGTCAGGATCCCGAAATAATAACATTCCAGCGACGCAGGAGCTACCCGTAGGACACTCGAAGGGTACACATAGCAGGCGGACGGCGAGATGAACTACTCCTCTCCCACGCTCGGAAACGATCGAGAGTGGGAGATTCTTCCGGGGGCATATTCGTCATCTCGAGAGATGAACTTTAAGAGAATTACGATGGACCGCTGGTTCCCTTCCGATTTGGCTACATACACAGCGAGGCAGCCGAAGGTGTTTCGAATTTCGCGCGTTCCATCGAGAAAACATGAGATAATTATGAGGGTTCCTCGTTATAGGGGAGCTTCATATAATATAGCTCGCGGAGACTTTCGCCCGCGGGGTAAGGACATCCGAAGATGGATTTTATGTTTTCTTCGAAGTTGGAGATACTTTCGGACCCGGATCAGTGCTCGAGCACAGACTCCGTGCTCATACATTCACGCTCCATCAGCCTTCCATGTCGGGTGCAAAGTTTCGACCGGTCGCCTCGGTAACAGCTTAAAGGTATACCCTTGAACCGACGCACCACGTCAAGGAGTCCAACCGCTTTCGATGAAGGGAAATTGATGCGCACGACCTCGAGATGTTTTTGCCGCAGTGAGTTGCTTCCAACTCCAGGCAAATTATTTTCCTTCAACCGAAGCGCCGATCCACTTCTCCTTCATTCAGTACCATACGCGCGGGGAAAAAGAGGCTTGGAAATTCTCCTGAAAGAAGCCATGTGTGATCGAGACCCCGTAGATCCGAGAAAATCCTAAGCGTCTGTCAACGATATGTCAATGACTTGGCGGAGCATTTTCACGGACGCTACACATGATGTAATATGATAGTGATATACAATGAATACCATCGTTCCAGACGTCGGATCAGGTTCCTGCATGAGATATGGTGCTAGGGCTCCTGAACGCGCTGATTTATTCTTTCCTGTCCAGCACTTCCCCACCACTACATATTGAACACATCCGGTGCGTTTTCCCTCTCTTTTTCTCGGTCCGTCCCCTGGCACCGAATTTCGACGTGGAGGAATCGAAACCTGTGATTCGACCTCCAGTAATTCGAATCCATAGGGAATATTGCGGTGACGTGGAACTGAAGGTATCTACATTTGAACCATCGGAAAAATACATAAATCCACCTCCATCGGATTTGAGAGCTTTCTTGGGATACGTGACCAGCTGGTCCTGGAAACGACACCGAACGGAGGAGGGTCGAGATGCGAAAGTTTCGACCTCGGTCGAAGGGAATAATCCGGAGCTGATCGGAACGAGAGCGTCGATAGGGTTGAATGCGACGGCGAGGACATCGACGGGAGCGGTGATGCCGTCGGCGTTGGCATTAACTGATGTTTGAAATTTGACTCTTTCGCGAACTGCTGGAGCAGAGGTCATCAGTGGTGAATAAATTGCGCTACTGGTTAATAATGCCCGAGCTATTCGCGACTGAGTGCGAATGTCTGCCGAGGAGGCTGTTCGATCTTAGCCTGCGACAGCCGAGGGACGCGAGCCAGACCGAGCAAGCTATCAGACGGCTAATCAGCTGGTCCTTGGTCTGTAATTGTTGGAAGGTGTGCGCAGCACCACTACGAATCTTCCCGCCGCACTTCGCCATTATACTATTCCATCTAGAGAAGATAACGAAGAGAAGAGATTGACACTGCTTGTTCACCGCTTGTTCACGGTGGTTCACATTCCAACAGGTTATGGGCCCAGGCCACCATGTGTGAAAGAGTCGAAACATTGAGGATAGAATGTTGACGAAGGTTGTGCGAGTGCCTATGCGAAATCAATAGGAGTGAACCGAGTGAAAAAAAGAAATTTCCTAAACCGCGGTGACGGAAAGGAGCCCGGCGGGAGAATGGTCAACAAGGACAAGGAAGGATGAGTACATCTTCCAACAAGTGACTATTGAGGAAAACACCGCGACAGGCGAAACGGGAGAGAGACACAGGTGGAGGAAGACCTGTGTTGGGTTGATATGTGTTCAGAAAAGATCTACTGGAGTGTAGAACTGTGAATGTACGACTCCCGAGAATGAACATGGCGTGAATGCACGACTAGCTGGAAAGCGATCGACACGATATTCAAGAGAGCGTGTCGATGATGGTTGCTGCTGGACTCGATGAGAGCTAAAGACAGATCTCGTATCGAGAGAGCTCTGACTGTTGTCTTCGATGAGCACACCATGGTTTCGTCAATCATTTGGCAAGAATCTGAAGGAGGACCGAGGCTTAAGGTAGCGGGTCCGGTGGACAGCTTGAGAGGACCGATGCTTGATGTAGCGGGTCCGGGCGATGAGATGAGTGGACCGATGCTTGATGTAGCGGGTCCGGGCGATGAGATGAGTGGACCGATGCTTGATGTAGCGGGTCCGGGCGATGAGATGAGTGGACCGATGCTTGATGTAGCGGGTCCGGGTGATGAGATGAGGGGACCAATGCCATGGGTGCAGGTCAGGATGAGGGGCCGATGCCATGTGTGGCAGGTCAGGGACGACGGAAGACCAATGCCTAATGTGGCGGGTCGAGAATTGGTCGTGATGAGATGGTCGGTCGAGATGATGAACACGTGCCATGTGTGGCAGGTTCAGATCAGCTGAAGGGTCGAAATGGGAGACCAATGCCATTTGAGGCATGTTGGAATGGAGTATCGAGCGATGGCTGAGGCACGGCTCAATTGCCCGCCAGCCTCTTTCGGAACGCCGACGGAAACGCTGGAAGCGTCGTTGAGAGCGCTGGGAGCGCAGATGGAAACGCTGGGAGCGTTGAGGACGCTAAGAGCGTAGATGAGAATGCTGGGAGCGTTAGTAGCGCTCGGAGCGCGGACAAAGGCTGCTCGGGAAGCGTCGGGAATTCGAGAAAACTGGATGGGGGCTCGGGGAGCACAGGAAATATCCGACCGTGCCCGGGTCAGGACAGAGATCAAAGTCAGCGGAACACTACCCGTCGATTATACAAGACCAAAACTGGATCGCGGAGTGCTGCGGAATGCCAGAGAACTTCGCGAGCGATGGGAGTACTTCAGATAAGTAGAACCTAAGTTGAATTTTCTTAGAGGGTGCCTCATCCACCTTGAATGAGCTCCCTGGTTCTGAAGCAAGGGGGAGCCTTCGAGATCGCGCTCCACTTCGAAGGATCTTCGTGGTTCTGCGCAAGGGGGAGTGTTGGAAGGTGTGCGCAGCACCACTACGAATCTTCCCGCCGCACTTCGCCATTATACTATTCCATCTAGAGAAGATAACGAAGAGAAGAGATTGACACTGCTTGTTCACCGCTTGTTCACGGTGGTTCACATTCCAACAGTAATCGTGACGATGGAGCAGCGCCCTCGGATGCGACGCACCTCTCGAGGGGACTCACGATTCATCTCCGAGCGGAAAACGTCCACGGAGGAAAGGAGCTATCCGATTTATTCAGTTTTGGTAATCTCGTCGTGCGATAATGGAGGGCCGACTGTGAATAGAATCAACGATTCTCTCGCTAACCTAATCCGAGCCGGACGATCCTGCAGCGCTCCGGTCCGCTGAGCTAGTGAATCGTTAACTGGTGTGAGTAGGTTTGTAAGGGAACGTACGTGTAGACGTGGGTGTGGGTCACAAAGACAACATTCATTCGTCCACGCTCAATTTACAAGCGGGTCGTAACTCGAGCCCATGGGTTCCGATCCGAGTCGTTCACTCGATGCAAAGAGAAACAGAATCCCATGCCGACTTATACGTTCTCGGCGGACGATCAAATCCACGACTGTGAGTGATTGCGGTTCTTATAACGCAGAGAGATTCGGAGATGTTTCCTCGGGATGGTTCTTCGCGAAAAACCTCAAGAATGTTGAAATTAGAAAGTCAAGTAGCCGGACAGCGACTCCACTAGTGGACTCGTGTAGCTTAGTGTTCTCGAGAGGGCTCCAGATGTTTTCTAATCTACTCAGAAGCTCTCCATGCCTCTGGGCGCGGTCGAACGGTCCCCAATATCTTCCGAAAATGACTCTGGAAACGATCGAGCCCGAGCCTGCGGGAGCAGGAGACAAAACCGCTATTTCATTCTGCTACGGCAGGCAGGCTATCTGCGCGGTGTCATCGAGCGGTCTCTGTGAGCCACAGCAATGTTCTGCTCGACTAGCGAGGACACGTCGCGTGGTCGGCGCCTAAACGATCAGAAGAAAAGCGGGTCCGAAGAAAGATAGAGAGAGAAATTGCGCAATAATTGAAAAGTCGGTTCCTAGGAGTTGACCAAGCCGTGATTTCACGGGTCGTCGCGCCAACTGATCATCTATCCAACTCTTTGTTGCTCCGTCGGCCGCGCGGAAGCATTTTACGCGTTTCCGCTTTTTGGAAACGCGGAAGAGTCCATCGGATAGGAAAGCCGACTTCGCCGAATTCCCTCTTCGAATATGGAGCACTCCCGGGTGACGGAGGAACTTCCTCCACGGGACGGCTTCCCGGATCGTCTCGAAACTACCTCACGATACTCCCGATCCGCGGTAGGGCTGAAGTTGCACAACAAGTTCGACGCTTGCCGAAGACAAGACCGACACTTGAGCTTGGAGACGTTTCTCCCGCGACACGAACGTAAGGAATAAAATTCAGCTCACAGTCATGGGGAGCTCTCCTCAAGATGCCACGAGTATGAGAATGGAACGGATGATGTCTGATCCGGGCTTTTGGGCTCAGCGGTCGTCAGAGCTTTGCGAAACGATGGGAACTACTGAGTAAGGGAAACCTCAGCTAGAGAACCGAACAAAAAAATGATCTCGCTGATCTTGGGAATCATCAGCCTATATTCACTTGTTCCGGGGAGCTCAAATGCCGCTCATTCTCATTGGTGAGTTTCCTAGCCACGCTCCTTTATATGTACGTACGTATATCATGATCGCAAGAGCAACAATGAGTCGCGTGCGGACCGAGCCTCGAGAGCTTTTTCTGAGCTTCTGAATCAGGATTATGCTCACTCAAAGCTACGTGCTCCGACAGACTCGGGTCACCCGTCGGGGGCTCCGCTCAATGAACCCTGCTCACGAGGAAGGTAAAGATTCGTCCGCGGTGATCTCCAAGCTGTGTTCGAAGAGAGAGAGAACACTGGGGTCCAAGTTATTCCCCAATTTATTCCAGAAGCGAGGTAATGGCTATCCGCGCTCATGGAATACTCTTCCCTGCTCGATGGTTCCGCCGACGACGTTGCTCTTGGGTTTGACCTTCGTGTAGGTCGACGTTTCTCGAATTATTCTTCCCAGAGTCGAGTCCAAGCGATCGTCGGAATTTTCGTCCCGCAACGAATGATCTAATTTACGAGAATTTCGAATCTTGGCAAGCTCTGGTACGACACACAAAACGAGGTTAAAGCCCAGCCTACAAACGGAATTCGCAAGGGAGCCCGCGTAAATAATCAACACACATCTAAGGATTGCCTTCGAGTGACAGCCATTGAAGTCTCCATCGATGCATCGGAACGGCCTTGCCCTTGTCATGAGTCCTACATATCAGTGAGTTCAGAAGACCGATGGCTGCTACCTTCGCAGCGGGTTCCCACCGCACGGCCGCCTCGTATTCAAATCGAGATTCAAAAGAAACAGCCGGCTGGGTGTGTTAGGGATGGAGGGTTCCACGGTCGATTCCTCTCGAGGTAGAAACTCAGACTCGATGTGAGAGCCAATCGGGGTCCGTAACGACGAAGCGACTAGATGTAAGGAATAAATTGATACCGTTCCCATGTTAGGCATTTCCAGCCATCAGAGGTACCCCTCGTTCGAGCGGAGCTACTCTGCAGCTTTGGAAGGGCAGAAAAATTGAATTCCGTAGCAGATGAGTCGAGCGAAGCCTCCAAGGGAACAATCGATAATTTCCTAGCATCCGAAGCTACACCAGGATGGGAGCCGACATGGATCGAGCCGTCTCCGAGGAAACGCCGATGAATAATAACATGTCTGCCGCGGTCGATAGAGACATTACCGAGTGCGGGGGAGGATCCACCGAGAATCGACGTTGGATAACGGAAGTCCCATCTTCACCATGTGCTGAGAAGAGGATATCGTGGTGAGGAGCGGAACCATCGTAATGCAGGCTCCAAATAACCCAATCAGCATCGGTCTGAAGTAATTATACAGGCCTGAGTCGTGTTCTGAAACGTCGCTAAACTCTGTGATTCCGGTGAATGCGTTACGCGACCAAGTCGCCTCGAAAGATCTTAGAATATTCTCGCGAAGGAAACTCTGCCCTTGCCATTCATACCCCGAGGACGATTTGAGAATGTGACTTTTCTCTCTCTTTTAGGAGAAGTTCTTCATGCCTCCTCGGTCCGAGCCAAATCCGCCGAGGTCCTGCCCTCGATGAGGAGTTGTTACAGGCCACGAGTTGTAACAAGTGAACTTCAAGAAAGTCTTCTGCATGAACGCTAGCGATCTCGTTGTACCTCTCAAGGATAAAAACGCGGAATGCGAAAGCTTGCAGTGAGTGATCGAGCTCATCGCGTAGTAGCAGCGAGGGAGAGCCTGGGCTCCTCGCAAATGCACTGCTAGAATGAGCCTCCCGTTTACAAAGACAACGAGGAAGCGAGTGCCCCCGGTATAACGGGGATATGATCGACACCTCGATAGGAGCTATGACGCAGCTTCGGCTCATCTTCACTCAGAGCCTTGGTGCGACCTTCCAACTCGGCCGGGCGGATAAAAATTGGCCGAAGATGAAATTGGCCGATGCATGATTGGCCGCTTCTGCTCGGACCAGAGAAGTCGGATGAAAGAACCGGATCATCGATGTTTCTCGGCAAGGTCTCTGAGCCATTTTGTGGTTGTACATCAGCAGGAGCATGAGAATCGGTACGGCGTCGGGAATGCTGAGCCGAATCGAGCGAGGGAATCGAGCTCAAGGACGTATGGATTGCTTGGCCGTCGTCGTGCGGTTTCTCCCTCGCGAAACGCGAGGTCCCTTCATGCTGCCGGAAGCTAGCCGAATATGAACTTCTCCGCACGTGGAAGCTCACACCGGAGGCTCCTCGTCCTCCCTCCGCAATACCCAAACCGTGTTTGACCCCGTGGCCAACACTCGTTTTCGACTTTTTCGCATTCTCGGTTTTGCCTCTTTATCGAAAATGACGATGTACGGCAGATGCAGATTTCAGCCGACGACAGAGAGATCCAAACCTCCAAAGAAGATTGAGCCGCTAGGGAACGCGACCGAGTTACAATCACATGGTACAAATATTCTTGGTTCCTATTTTCTACGCGCATTCGAATTCTTCCAATAAATTCTCATCATCCGATCTTGGCGCTTCCGGGTCTCCAGAATGGCCTCGCGACCTTCCTCGATACATGCCTCAACCTCGTTCGTCGCATGATTCCTTCACTCTCCCTTATTATTCTCAGGGATTCTAACAGACATCGGAGCCGTCGACGATGATCCCGAGTCGCATACGAAGCAATATAAAGCTTATTTACATAGGATCGAGTGGTCCTTCCACGCGTTTGGTTACTCTTCGTGATGTGAGGATACGTCCGTTAAGCCCGTGTGTCCCGTTTCCTTTGATCGCAATGATGACAACAGCGAAGCACCAAAGCTTTCCTCCTTGTGTCATCGTCGTCGAGCGAGGATCGGCGGGCACTGCACTCTTGCGCGTCCGCAGGATTGCTTGCGCCCCTGTCTCCCCACCCTTCTCGGATTGATATGCAGATCATTGTGCAATCTCTGCGCGTCCATGCCCGAAACCAGATAGATCACCACTCTTTTCGCGCTTAGCGAAGTTCTGCTATGGCCAGACATAAGAAATCTCCCAAACACTGGATGCTCATGCTTCTGCGTGAGAGATGCTCGCATGCGATGTTCTACCGTCGACTTGTGAAGAACGAGACATCTGATCCGGACACGCGCAGGGAGGGGCACGTGGAGTCACCGTCTCATTCGGAATTCCATGCGTACTCGTAATAGCTGCGATCTGTCGTCGGTGCATATGCGACGGATCGAGTCTCTCTTCCGAGTGAGTGAGAGAAAGGCTCAGAGATGTGCCGATAATCGAGATCTTCGAAGAGAAAAATGGGCGATCAGGAATCGGCCGGAAATCTGAAGCTAAGGGATTCCTACCCCTCCTAATTCTTCCGCTATTTTCTGTCGACTGTGGCCACCTCCGGACCGGGCCTGCTCTGGATCACTTTCTCGGATTCATCCCACTGTAATACGGTTCGCATACCAACTGCCGTCGGCGCTCCCGAATAGTGATTCACGACATCCGTATCGCTTCAAAATCGAAATGGTGATGGCTCCCATTCGTGCTATTGAGCATTGTCGACAATGATTGCCTACCTAGTCGATGCACGGCCACGGGCGATGAAATTATTTCGCTGGCGATGGTGAAGCCAACGGAAATGTCCGATCGGCTTCTGAACTTCCGCTCGAAATTGATTGCTCCCACTACCGAGGTCTCTCGCTGTTCTCGGGAACCCGAGGAGTTATTTTTTACACTCCATTACAACAAGGGGTTCCGGGGCCTCGAGATCGGCTGCGGCGCCGAGAATTTTTCCCTCCTTTCGCGAATCCCTCCGGCAAGGTTCCCTGTACAAGCGTCGAACGAGATTCTACGGTGTCCATCGAACGAGTTCAACATCTTCCCGTTTCTCTCCTGCGTTTCGCACCGGATCGAATCGAGCCGCTTGCTGTTATCAGAGCAGCTGTTGTGAGCGAAGAACTCGTAGCTAGAGAAATAGTTTCCATCGTCGGAGCTGATTGATTGAAACCCTACGCGAGCCTTATCCGAATTGTTTATCCGAAACCATCACTTTCCTTGCGCAACATCCCATTTGCTCCCGTTCCGGGTCGTCCAGACGTTCCGGAATGCTGCAGATGATTTGTTGAAAGAAAGGAGAACGATACACCCGTCGCTCAGCATTGAGGAGAAACGACGGAACGAAAATTCCTACGAAATGCCCCATGCTACGAAAAATCGGTGATGGAGGGAAACAGAACTCAGAGAGACATGGGATCTCCAACCACAAGTTAATATTCGCTCCGAAATCGGACGTACATCCCTCCGAATGGAGGACGTAGAGATGTTTGAAGAGGAGCCAAAAGTTACAGTCGAGTTGTTTCCTAAGGGATTGTTCTGTGGTTAGGAAGAGAAAAAGAAAGTAAGAGGCGAAGGAGAGTAACGAAGGACTGGGAGGAGCGGACATTTCCGCGCTCGGTCCTCTTATAACGTCGTTGCCGCCTGTAAGGGCGCAGCTCTAGAACGACAACGTAGAGGACAAATCCCAACAGGGACTCGGTGAGTGAGGAACAGACACAAGTATGTGTGATGAAACAGACACAAAAATCAGGAACTTTGAGCTCGGATCAGAGCTCATGACGCGCTCGTTGGGTTCTGGAAGAGCCGATCTGACGCTGACACGACCGAGACCCGAGACCCGAGACCTCAACATCCGGACTCAGCTTATGAAATAAAAAACTTTTAGACATCAAATGCACCCAGCTTGGCAGACACATTTATTTACGAATATCTCATTAGCCTCCCCCGCCTTCTATTCTGGGTTCTTTCGTCTAGAACCGTCGCTGTCACCTTGAACGCTGAGAATAAAATCAGATGGGATTCGGTCTGTTCCTGGGAGTATGGACTCGGGAGAAACTCCTGAGATCGGACTGAAAATTCTTTCCCGCACGGCGGATTCCTGAGGGGAGAGGATCATATTCGGACGTCTCTCGCCAGAGCCTTATTCCAGACGGTTATCTTCCCGGTGAAGCGGAATGGCCCGAACGAGGACTCGAGAAATCAACCTAGGGGACCCCGCTCCTTACGCTGCAAGTTATAGCATCGGGGAGTCCAGTGGAATTACCGTCCCTGCGAAGGAAATAAGGTCTCGGAGGGCGCAATCCATGTTCAGAGAATTTTCCACGCGATGTTCCCGGCGAGAAACCGTGTCGGGGCTATCGAGCTCGTAGAAAAAAGGTAACCCACTTCTTTCACGACGGGCGCACCGCGACCGTCCCCGGGGCAAAGCTGGGTCAGTGGGGTTCTATGCCAGACATCTCTGACTCTCGACTGACAATGGAAGCGGATGGGGAGAAGGACGCCGATCGTTTCCGTTCGTCAGAGAGTTCGCAAGTCGAATAGTCGGAAGCCGGGATCACTTCACACCAGCTTGACAAGATGTTGCGCTCTCGATATTTCTGCCCGCGCGGTTTTGGATAAAAGCGGAAAACTCCAGGACTCTGCGCAACTCGTCGAGGACATCTGCACCGGCTCTTGGGTCTTACTTTCGTCCGCTGTGTTTTGCAGAGAGACTCCGATAAAGGGCGAGTCATCTCAGGGTTGGAGAAATCCGGCGATGACTTGTCTCTAGTTCGCCGGACGGGTCCTATCGCTCGAATCGGAGCTTGAGGTCGCGGATTGTCAGGCGAGTCAGATTCTTTCTAGGTGAGCACTGAGACATCAGAGTTCTTCTGATCCTTCTGATATTCCCCCTCCCCTCCCTCGGGAAGCCCGGTCACATTGAGGCAAACTGAAAACCGAATCTCCCCCGCAGGCCTCTTCGAGGAATTTCACGAGCCCACTAGCTGAAGGAATTTGGGAGCGGATGCACTTCACGTGAAACATTTTCCGTCGGGAAAAATAATCGACTTCTGATTGAGACTCTCTCTACCCCAAGTTCTATTGGTGGCTCATCAATAGAGTTTGCTCCAGGTGGCCTCGCGAGAAATTCGTTACAGTTCCGAATGGAGATCTTGGGACGTGCACCCGAACTACCCTCTCTCGGGTCGCCATTCGTCTCTGAAAGGAGTCACGTATGCCTCCTGCCCGACCAGGCGCGGCGGGCTGCGGTGGCGCCATGTTCTCGGAGATCCCGGTTCAACCTTCTATTCTTCAGGCAGGCTTCAAGTACGCTCCCAGAGCCCAACACACTCTCCGAAGACTTGTTTGATGTCATTTTTCGTTGATGACCAAGTTCCCCGAAGGTCACTGGTGATTGGTGCGCATATCCGCCGCCTCATCGGGGGCTGAGTTTTATGTTGCGAGTTCTGTAGGTTGCAAGCTCGCCGAATGAATTCACGAAGGAATTCGGTGACGGTGGAACGTCCTGTTCAGACTTCGGAACCTTTCGCGTCCTCACATACATCGGGCGAGGGAATCAAGCTCGGACAAGGAACGATTTGAATGAAGACAATCTATCCGCGGGGGCCTCGGAGCTGGAGAGACATCATGATTCCACTCTAATGGACGGCCACGCAAGCTATTGTTGCATCGTTAGAAGTTAGTACGAACAGTGTTTTCTGCCCTCGAAGACAACGCTCCGAACGGAACGTTTTTGTTCTGTGTGTTCTTTTTTTATATTGGGAAATCAGTCGCCGGTCCTCGTGCAGTCGTTCCACAGAGATCAACGGGGACACTCGAGGGAAAGAAGCATTGCAGCGGACTGAGAACGGAGACTTTGTTTCAGCTCCCGAGCTGGATGGCTGCGAGATCGCCGGCCGGTCGGTCGGTCGGCCCGTCTTCTCTCCACTGCCACGCCGTCGATCGATAAATTACTTTTCTTTCTCTAGCTCCTCTGAGCCGTTTTCTCGGCCGGAGATGAACCTTAGACATTCGGCACACAAAGTATACGGAAAAAGGAGATTGTTCTCAGCTCAGGGTTCAGACTGAGTCGGACAACTAGTCAGCTGCCTGCCGAACACTCGACCTCTCCCGTGGCGAGGCTGGGAGAACTTTCCTCATCCAATGAGTCCAGAACATTCTCTTCACCCGCCGTGGATCGGCATGTATCGCGGAAACCTTTCATTGATGTTTGAGTGGCTCCCAGGACCAATTCCCGATGAGTAAAGCCCTTTAGATGAGGGGCGTGATTCCAACCCTGGGCTCGATACTCGACTCCTCCAGTGATATGTTCTGAGAGGATATTCGTCAGAAAGCAATCTGAGTTGAAGAACGGGTGAAATTCATCACGTAGCTCCAAGTAACTGAATAGATATTCGACGGGCGAAAAGATGGAGCTCAGGGAGGTCGATTGCCAATGAATCATTGCTTCTCTCCGCTATCCCTCCGGGGAGCAGCGGACTAATAAATACTACGTTGCTCTCGGAATTCTAGTGACGTTCCATACGCTCGCTTGTAGAGCACCGGACCGTAATGGAGCTCGTTTATATTGTGAGTAGTGAAAACATCACAACAGTTGGTCGCTACAGTCGCCTAGGGCCAAGCTCGTCGCACTGTTTTGCCGACGTCTAGCCCTGTTGTTGTTGTTGTCTCAGTTCAGGCCATGGCTGCGACCGCTCGAATCCCGTAATACATGTCTCCAGGGTCAAACAAGGTCGAAATATCCTCACGGAGAAGCATTCGGGATATTTCCTCCCGGAAACTCGGAGATCGTACAAAATACGCTCGACTTCGCGGACTGAGCTTGCCGAGGACGGCATAGCTGTCGGCATAGAGTGGATGGAGTTCGGACGACCCCGAGACATTTTCGCGAGGAAATCTTGCGACCGACTTCAGTCGAGATAAAAGAAGGAATGAGGGGGAGGGGAAGACAAACTCGACGGCCCGACCTTGATCTCATTGAGCGGACACCAAGTAGATCGCTCAAGCTAGCGACTATCAGTGGCCGAGGATCTCACTCGGAGAGAAGAAGCACAGAATGTTTCCGTTTGTCGAGCGGCGGCAGGTCGAAAATGAGCGGGGTTGTGAGAGAGCAGAGAAAGTGTTGCTTGTCGCGAAAGTGGAAATTCGCCCGCGGCTACAGCGTCTCCGGCATGCTGCCGCTGCTGCCGGTGGGTGTTATCGGGTTATGGAGCAAGAAGGAGTTTTGGCGGTCCTGTTGCGGTTGGCAAGAAGGGCTTTTGGAGCTAACGGACGAGCGAGCGAGCGACGAGGCGAGCGAATCTCAGTGGAGTTCTTTCACAGCCGAGCAAGTTTCTAACGGTATTCTCTTTTCTTACTAAGAGTTAGTCGAGCCATCTTGCCCCAGAAACTCCCATGAAACATGGCTCTGAAGACCCGCATACCATCGTCCACGTAACTGTTTTTAATGGAACTTTCGAGATTGCCTTCGAGGCTATCTCAGGAATGATGGGAAAAAGAGTACTGTTTGGTGATTCGGGCGAGTTACGCGATGAATACGGAGTGCGTCAGCTCCTCTCGAGAGTCTGTCGTGTTCCCTCTGTGAGAGTGTTTTCCCTACCCGTTAGCAAACACTTCTGAAGGGAGGAGAATTCTCCTCGTTCGATAGACGTTCGGCTTTGATTAATGTGTCGACTGTCGTCTTTCCGACACAACATCTTACTATGTCACATGAGACTAGCGCCACCGAAAAGGAGGGGGCTCCCTCGAATCATTCGTCTTAAAAGTGCTCCTCGAGTCGGGTACGCGAAGAGACTGACGGAACGACAGACGCGCAGACTGACGGACGAAGGTCCTCCCGACTCGCCCATCCTCCCCCTCCCCCCTCCTGCCCTCCCCCCCCCCGGTCCGGCTTCGCTCTGTCTGCCCCCAAAGGCGGTCCAGCAGAGCAGAACCATGCGGCACGGCGTCTGATGGAGCTGTCGGATAAGCTGAGACAGAACGGAGATCCCTGAGGGTTTTTTTCCGACCACAATGAAGCCACAAAGCGTTTCCTCCAGCTTCCGGAGCGAAACGTTCGGAGGGACTGATACCATTTTTTTCCTTTTCAAGAATTCCAGCTGACGCGGCGATGTGTGACCTTCTGGACGGCAACATGCAGCCTTCAACAGGCGACGGACGAGGCGCATATAAGAAAAGAAAACCGTCGCGAAAAAAAGAGCCTTTTGCATTCATATCCATATTTAGTCGGGCGGGCAGGTCGGGCGGGTAGACAGCCGGACTGACAGACGAACGCTCCATACCTACGCGCAGCTCGACGTGGACTATATCGGTTTGAAGGGGTACTCCTGACGGGCTCTCGCCATGCCCGTCACCGCCACGCCGTCGCCGCCACCGCTGCTGCTCCTGGGGGTCAGTTTCCGGAAGGCAACAGCTTGCTAATATATTTGCAGGCCAGCGGACGTCGGGACCCACAGCGATTCGGGCGGTCACGGAGCCGGTGAGTCAGGCAAGTGAGCGAGCAAATGCGCCTTTTTCTTTTCCCTTCCCATCCGCTCTCCGACGCCGTTTTATACTTTCTTTCGTAAGCTTACGCAGTCGTCCAGGTGGTGGGGAGACGGTGGTGGGACTCCGCTCGGACGGTGGGACTCCGCTTGGACGGTGTCGTCCGAATTACTCTCCGTCAGCGGTGTGATGCGCGACGCATCACGAAACACGCATTGCGAAACCACTTCCGAAAGCCCTGTGTCGTTTTTACTGTTTCCCTCGCCGAGATCGTCGGTGACGTTTTCGTCTTCATCCTCGATGAAATGAAAAAGACGAGAACCACCTGAAACAGATCTTCAGGTCTGAGGAGGTTGCCAAAAGAGTGGGAAACCGAGAAGAATGGAGTGGGAAAGAAAGAGATTTATGGAGGGCGAGCCTGATTGCGAGAAAGGAATGAGTGCTCGCCGAGGAACGGAACGAAAAAAGACGAATAAGCCAATTTTGTGTTCGGAGAGCCAAATTGAACGAAGCCAGGAGAGAGGTACGACCACCGATCGAGTGAACGGTAAGGGGACGGAAGAAAACGCTCCAAATTGAATGATACGAAAAGTACATCGACGATGATGGCGATAGCAGCTTGTCATCCGGAAGAGCAGAATGCAAAAAAGTCTTCAGTGTACCATCAGTCTTTCTTATTCTCTCGTTTCCTTCGCTCCCTCTGGTCCCTTTCGCTTCAACCTGCACTTTTGATTTTGTCCATGGTCACTTCATGTCTGTTACGTCTTTCGAGGAGTCTCTTCAGAATGGAAATGAATTTCCGTTTTCCTCCCTGTGTATACTGGAAAAGATCGCTCCCCGGCTCCATCTACATCTGGGACGAGACATTTATTTACTGCGTTTGCGGATCGAGCCCCGCTTGCCTTCGCAACCCCGCAGTTACGGAAAGCAGATGCGACACTGAAGTTTGATATCAGGGAAGATTGGTAGCATCCCAATGCTCATCTTCCACGAGAAAAGAAATACAGGGGAAACTCCATCTCGTTTGTTCACTCGCCGAACCCTCGTGGAGATTCGGAGAGCAGGAGAACGGGTTTCAACTCCCCAACGGTGCTTGTGAGAAACCCTGGCGATACTCGAGCGAGGGAAATTTGAATATGCAGGGAACTTATTCAGGAACCAAGGTTCGGCATGTATCAAACAAAACCCGAAAGAAGTCGAAACACTACGTGGAAGCCCCCGAGCCCTCTCATCGTAAAGAAAACCCTCCTCTAAATGATGCTGGGAATGCTCCTGCCCGGAGCTCTCAGACTCCTGCCGAGAAGTTTTCTCCTCCATTCGTTTCCCATGCCAGAACGCCACCAGACTCCATCCTCGAAGAAGTATTTTCCCCGTCTCACAAATATGTTTACGCGAATGTTCTCTACTGTGGATACTCTGTACTCCATTCGTCGCAAGGTGTTCCCTAGCGCTTCCTCACCGGATCCGTGAGAAATCCCTGAGGGAAGATGTTATGTACATCGTTGACTCAAACGTTCATGCTTCACCTGCGATGTGCGAGAGGTAACGTTGTTCCATTCAGTCCGCCGTACTCTGTAGAATCAGATTCGACCCCGGAGACTCGAACATCAATCAAGATATGTCGCGGCCGACCTTGTCGCGAACGATTCCATTACTCCAGGCAAGAATTCTCGCAAACTCCACGAAGCTGTCCCTTGCGTAAACACCGTCGAGCAGAGCCGCGGTGGGCAGTGTAAGGAAAAATTCTGCGACGACTCAAGACCTCTCGGGAGACGGCAGTCGGTAGGCGATTGGCCTGAAATTTTCGTAACATTCGTCCACTCAAATAATACATTTTTCTATCATTCGTTATCTCCGCACCCATCGCATGAAGCGTCTTGATGTTTCGCAACGACTCCTCGTTTTGCGGGTCTCTCAGCCCGGATCGAGCAGACGGTCGAGAGACGGATTTTTTTTTCGGAAATCGCTTGAGCAACTCGACGACGGCACGAAGTCATTTCTGTGGCCTACAATCTCTCGAATATATACGAAGTACGTATACATATATGAAGCAGCATCGTCCGACGGCTTTATCCCCCAGCCTGACCCACAAAAGCTACGGAAATACGCCTTCGGAGAATGAGCGAGATCGGCGGTTATGAATTCTGAGCGAGGTTGAGATTCAAACCCCGGTCGGAAGCTTTTTCACCGAGTCTGTTCTTCCGAGTATTGTCCGCATTGGACAGTTTTATAGAGCCATAACAATGTGAGGTCGCAGATGGTCTGGTATAAATCGTTCGATGTTTCGGAGCGATTTCAATTCAAACGACCTCAATTGTGGAATGCAGTCATTTTGGGTTGATATCGAGTATATGACCGCGTTCGTTGCGCAATCGTGATGGAATCCCCGTCGCGATTCCGACCGTCGGAAGTTCCCCCCGGAATTCCGATAGCGGGGGCCGTGGGACCGACTCGACACGAGACTTGAAGATAATTCATTCCCCGCGGAGAGTGCCTCGAGAAGCCGTCAGCGAGTGAAATTCGCCTCAGCTTCCGATATCTGTGCTATTTACGCCGAGTATCGCCGCCGAGTGAGCTGCGTTGAATGCGAGCTCTCTTTCACCTCAGTCACTTCCTCTAAACTTCAGTTGACGAGACGCCAAAAGAGATCCGAGAGTCTCACTGCCTGCTCAGCATCGGCGAAGCTTCAGGGTAATACGAAACCGCGGCAAACTTCCTTTGTGCGTCTCCAGCTACACTCGACGCTGGCGGATGTCAGACAAAGCACCGATGAGCACTTCGCGAGCATGAGCGCATAAGTGTGCCCTTCTCCTTGTTTCCTGCGACAGACGGAACGAGAAAGTTTTATCACGTCGAACGACCTCAAATATCGCCGCGCGCCGGTAGGACGGTCTCTTGCAAGAACCTCATTCGCAATCATCGCTCATCGACGCGCCTCTATGCCATGGGGATAATCGTCTTCGGTGAGCAAAAACTATCGGGTATAAGCATAATTCTCGCATCTCTAAGACTTTGTCTTCCACGGCCGTCTTGGAACTTCGCTGCACGCCGCACGGTCCCTCTCGGGTCCCCCACGCGCACTAGGAAACTTTGTTGTGCCCCCGCCGATCGAATCCTCTTGGGTGGAGTGGGAAGTCGGTCGCGATCATTACGTTTATGCGGCGCGTCGTAAGCTTCCGATGAATATAATAGAGCAGAACCTGTCGTCCCACTGAGATCGGCTGAACGCGACACCTGCGGTGATGACGAAGGCTCGTAGATTCCCTGCGTGGGCGCGATGATTTTCTGCCATGCCTGATTTTTCTAAGCAAAGCTCGATATTCAGGAAACGAGCTGTGATTTATAGAAATCAAATTAGGTTTGGGAAGTGTTCTGCTCAGCAATTCCAACCCGTCGCCGATGTTGGGAAGAAGGTTCAACTGAGCGCCGTCGGCTTCCTGGCGGATTGTTGGACAACTCCAGGATGCCGTTCGGGAGGTTCGCGGCTTGAATGGATGCTCTTGAACGTGATGCATTCGGTGCGGTCCGCAACGGAGCGCATCGGTCGGAGCGTTCGCGAAGAAGTGTGTACGTAATGGAGAGAGTTCTCGACAATTGAGCCTCACTCAATTCCCTGTCGTAGTTTCGTCTGAGCGCACGACGACAGAGGAACGAGCCTCCGTCGAGCGCCAACAGAACCCGGGAGCTGGTCACAGTAAATTGATCCGGAAGGAATGTCAGATGTCCGATGATGGAGAGGGCGGGGAACTCTAACTCCGGAGCTCCTACGGGCACAGTCGAGCTGGAATCCTGAGCAATCTTCGGGGGCGGGGTCGTATATTTTAATTTGGGTCGTATGGGCCGCTCAGTATTCCACATCGATGGGGTCGCGAGTCGGTGCAAGGATACGGTGCCGAGCGCGGGGTTTCACGGTGGTAGTTTCTCCTGCGCACATTCGTACGCAGGAGGACGACGGAAGGATTCCATCAAACGCGAGGATAATTTCTACCCAAATCCGACAAGATGCTCCCAGCTGAGACGCCACGTCCTGCTCTGCCCCGCTGACTCTGTGGACCGCTTCCCGAACGATCGGAGAAACAACATCCGGGGAGTGAATGAGATTCTATGCTCCTGAAGGGAGTCTGTGCTTGTTAGTCGTCGGCGAGTATTGCGCCGTGCTGGCAATGACATGCCAACCATAAAAGCAGAGCCCAGTGTAAATGTCTTTCTTCATGGGCCATTGGGCTATTTTTCTCCACTCGTTTTCGTTCCGATTGTCACTCTCGACGCCACCTATTGCTGCTTCGGAGAAGCTCCCTTCATTAGGTTTCGACGGAATTCCTGGAAGATTTCAGCTCGAAGTCAGCGGGGTCCGGTGGCGGCTTGGGAAGAAGAGAAAATCGCTCGCCCAGACGAAGGTCACGAGGATTAACTTCATGCGGGAGGAGCAGGCAACCGGCGTGAAAAATCCTTTTTGAAACGATGTGAACTTGGGAGCCCGCTGTGTGTTTCGAGACTTGAGGAAATTCATCCACAAAACAATTTTTGACAGCAAGTTTTGAGTGTTTTCTCGACGGGTCTAACAAGATTTCGTGCTTGTTTCGCTCGAATCGTATCATCTCGAAAAGTGGAACATTCAGCAGAAACAAGCAAAAGCGCTGCATTGTTTCTCGTTCTCAAGCAAGCAGCGGCTATGTGTGCGGCGGCAGCTCTAATGCCGGTCGTCTGGTCCGCCGGCGGCATCGACGGCTTGCAGAAAAACAACACTGTTTCATGGAAGGTCTTCGATCCGCGCGTTGACCAGAGGCGCAATCAGTGACTCGCGTCGAGGGATCGTGATCCAACGCGGCCGGCCATCTCCTGATTGAGGCTCTGGCGAAGTGCGAATATTCGGGAGGTCCCCGCCCCTTTTCGTCCGTCGGGCGATATCCTCCCGTCGATGGGAGCACATCACGAGTTCCTCCGCGAATATATTTGTAATTAAACGATAAAAGGGAAATTATTCACCTTTAGTTGCTATTACTCACAGCCCGCTACCCGCTTCGTGTTTTTTGTCGGTTCGTGAGTGGGAGTGTGACACAGCGCTGGCTGATGCTATTTGCCTTTCAAATTAATCGGGGTCTGTCACATCCTTATTCTCTCGGTTTACCAGACGAGGAATGTTTTTCTCTGCCGCCGCTTCACAGAATCATATGGAAATCCGAAGCCTCGGAAACGCTCTCCCGTTCTTCTGGCCAAAGAACTCGTGAGCATTCGCTCGACCCCGCTGCTCGTGTCGGAGAAGGTGGCTAAACCATGATTCTGAAGTATTCTCGTTTACTTCAGTCGTTTGAGCGAGCATCGAGACAGGATGACAGGCGAGTTGAAAGTCAGTCGAACTTGCGAGTCGGGACGCCGAATGCGCAATTTTCGCGGATCGGTACTCGATTTTGGAGTCGGGCTCATTCGAGTTCGTCGTCTCAAGTCACAAGTCATGCGACGATGATGGTAGTGCGTCGACGAGCGAAAATTGCATGTTTCGAACAACTGGAAACTTCATCTAATCCTGGAGAAACGACCTCCGCAAACCCCGCGAGGACCTCCTCCGTGTATGTTTTGAGTCATATTCCTCTTGAAGCAGATTTTCGCGCTGATGAGGCTCACCCAACATCTACTTCGTTCTGCAGGCTGTCAAAAGGTCTCCAGCTCTGGAAGTTCTACGCCTGGCTTCTGCCTCCTTGTCCGCGCGGGTCCTGTGTCAAGGAGGAGAAAGTCTCACCGGATAGCCGCTCCGACCGGAACAGCAGGCAATGCCTAGATACCCGGAGAGGTATGCGTAACCGCGAAAATCTCACGAGAGTGTAAAATGATAATGTAATTATATAAGGTGTATGAACTATCTTCAACGTACGTCGTCTCTGCCCCGGAGGAGTCCTGTTAAAAATTGAAGCTCTCCAGGGATTGGAACGAGGTTCGATTAATGTTCCTGTTCGTTAAACTTCGTCTCGTTAATACGGATGTGTACCCTGTGTACAATATGAAGTTTTAGCCTGTACGACGCCGGCGCTCCTTAAGGGCCTGAAGCTGCTGCCTGAAGCCGAATTGTTTCCTCCGGGACTTTCATGAAACTCTCGTCTCGGATGGAATTCTTCCGCTTATTATCGATAGAGCAGAGTCAAATCACCGAGTCGACTTGGCGCTCCTCTGTATCTCACAGCAGGCAATGGGGGACTGCTTCAGGCTGCTGGTCTGTTGCGACAGTTCTCGTACGGTCTACTCGTAGCAACTTTTACTGCTTGGTATCTTACACTTGAGTGGAGAAAGTCCCGACACCGATATTTGCTCCGCATGCTCCTGAAACCCCGAAGGCTGCATTCTGCTAAGAATCGCGGCAGTGGGTCAACGGAAAAATTGCGGGTCTGTCCATATTGTTGATGAGCATTCGATTCGCTAGCGATCCATACTCTCGGTGGAAGACCATGCAAGTTTGTTCCTTCTCTTATCTGGAGACAAGCGAATATCGGAATCCCGGAAGAAATCTTTGAGTCCCCGATGATATCTCTGTGAAGTCGGTCTCAGCAGTGGGTTGACCTTAGGGGCTACCCGAAGATGATCCTACCTTCCCCGTGACAATTCTCCGCAGGCTAAGAATCCGGAATCATGCTCGGCGACGCTCATCTCTGGCGTGTCACAAGCGTTCATCGTTGACGCGTCGCTTTTCTTCCGCTCTTTCCTGTATCTGGCCGATAAAAACGGAATCGTCGAATGTGGGATTTTCTGATGAGACCAATGCTCGTTTCGAACGAAGTTACGACTTACGGCGGCTCGACTGATCTATGCGGGCCATGGATCATGCTGAGGGCTCACTCTTACTCGCTTACAGAGGTTCAGGCCGTCGAGCCAGAGCATCAAAGCAACACTGTGTGCCGGACGACATTCGCAAAGCGAAGGCTGATTCGGTCACAAACAGGCTGGAATAAATTGCCAGGCTGAATGGCTTCAGTGAACTAGGTTAATGAATCGAACTATATAGTCTTGGCAGAGAGAAATCGACCACGTCGCTAGTCGCGACCGGCGGAAAGAGGCGTGTCTGCCGGAATTCCGAGCGAGGAGCATCTATCTTTATACTTCCGAAGTTCTAAGTGGAATCCTTCGGCAATGTTTCCCGTCCAGAATCTCGCTCTGTAAATAGGGGATGTGCATCTCTGTAAACCACACAGTCTGTGGGCTTTACAGTCCCCAGCGCCCACGACCACGATGCGGGAAACCGACTGACGTCGCAGTGAAATCGTGGAATTTTCTTCACTCTGACCCGTCTCGTTTTGTTTACATCGTGGCGCCTCCCGTTCGACGGCGGCGAGTTTCGCTCCGCCGGTACGCCGTGATCCTTTGTATCGGGTGGATGCGTGAAGAAAAACATTGAGCTCCGGTAGTGAGATGTTTCGTGTGCACAGGTCTTGCATCGAGGAAACAGCTGTGAGGGATCGATGTGTGAGCACAAGTCTGGTCAACGTGCGCATGTATCTCCTCCGAATGTGTTGCCCGCCTGTGGGTAGAGGGATACTCTCTCGGCTCTGGGCGGATCTCGTCCGAGGAGGTTCTGTCTATTGTTCACTTCTGCTTGTGAAAGAGGGAAGTCGTTCTCCTCATGCCCCTTCCAGAGGAAGTTTCGTAATCTTGAATAATTTGAATAATTTGTTTGTTTCCAAGTTGAAGCAGGATAACGAGAAGTGCAGACGATAGTGGGTGGGCGGCGGGAGGAGGAGATGGACGGACGCCGCAAGGAGTTGCGTAAAAGCATTACTCTGACTCGAGCAGTCAACGCGATGTCATCGACGATGCGCGTCCTACGCAAGCCAACCGCATGAGCATCAAAATGACCGACCCCCCCGCGCGGGTGGCTTTATGATTGTGATGGAGACCCTCCCTCTGACTAAGAGGATTCCTTCGCCCGGTCGGAATAGAAATAAGGTATCGAGAGAGGACCGGATTCCATGAAGATTGAGTGCATGGATGGATGGACGTTGCGACACTCAGAGGGAGTGGAATGGGACTATCTCGGGCAAGACAGAAAGCGATCGACGATTGTTGATGAGAAAAAGGCGGGGAAAATAGAAATCGTCCCTGTGATACATGGGCATCGATTCACGATTATAATATTCTAGCCTTGCTCTGTCATTTCTCGTTGACGCGTCAGGTAAAAACTTCCAGGATGGGAGGAAATTATTTTTAGTCACAATCACCGAACTATCGAGTCCAGACTCACTTTGAAGGCTCAGAGACTTCCACTACGAAATCGGAAGCACTTCTCGCAGCTCCTCTCGAGGGACCGAACTTCGGTGAAGCTCGGGTTCATCGGAGGGTCCTGTCGATTTCATCTTCCCGTTTCCCGACGGAAGCTCCCCAGTGCGTTCCTGTCCCTAAGTCTCCGGACCACCGGTGTAGACGATTTCTCCCGGTTCCGCCCTCACACGGCTTCTCAGCCCAATAGAAGTTAGGCCCCGTGGCAGGAATCTGTTCCGACCGAAGACCGATTCCTACTGAATCGGACCCGCATCCTCTCGTATCGGCATATCCTCGCTTGGGAGCTCGAGGATACTCCAGGATCTGACGGACGGGCATCTGGAAAATTCAGGAGTATCGCTCTCGTTTCCGATTGCCGGTCACAGGAGTAGAGGTTGAGGAGAAGCCGAGGACTATTTGGGGAACGCGTCCTCCCCCGATTGACTCGAACTTTGTTCTTCGCAGGCTCTGTACCATTTCCCGCTGCTAACACACATGCCCACACTCAACTCGTTCGGGCGCAGCAATTAAATTGGAGTTTTTCCACGAATTCCGGGTGAATAGAAGGAATTGGACTTACCGACGATTTGCTGCGGAAGGGGGAAGACAGCCGCCTAGCCTATTCCTTGGAGCGTGCTCAATTGACAGTTTCTCCCATTCAAGAAAATTATTTCTACATCCATTCCGCCTTTTGCTTGATCGCTTCATTGCTTAGCTGACGGGAGGGTTCGAGGTATTAGGGCAACCAACGAGTCGGCAAACGAAGCGCTCGGCCTTCGACGGACTTGACGGGATAGCGTTCGGTGAACTCTCGCCATAATTTCCAACTGCCTCAAACCATTTGTTCGCGGCCAAGCCCTCGTTCAAGTGAGCTCAACTGCCGATGTGGGGTCGAGAGAACGTTCGAGCTCTTTTGACTGAGAACTGTCTCAACGCGTTCGTTCCCTTCACTCCCTTCGAGCGCTTTCGCACCCACCCGCTACCGAGTCCAACCAGGCCAACACAATGACGGTAGGCTTTGAACGAATGGAGTGAGAGCAAAGAGAATTGATCGTTCGCGAGAACCCTGATTTGGTCAATGATCCCGATATAAAAGAGAGAGAACTGTGATTTCCGGCAGGGAAAAATCCGCTCGGGGTTCTATGAGTGTTGGCCAGACCCACGCTTACGTTGTGGGTTTCAGCTGCTCTCACCCATAGGCTGTCTTGATTCCCTCCTATGGCTTCCATCATCCTATCGGGCTCCGGGTATCCAGATATATTTCTTGCACAATCGTAGATAGGATCGCGCGAGGCTTCCCTCGAAAGAATGAATGATTTTTTCTCTTACGCTCTCGCAATCAATGCGATTTGAGGTTTTATCTGGAGCACAAGCCATTAGCTCTGTCGATTGCCAAGCGTCCCACGGGAACCTCGTAGAAACAGAGCTCCAGGGAGACGTTGTCAATTATTCTGCGCAGAGAGGAAATGCTCCTGATAACGTGATCTAATGATTCTAAGCTAGAGGGTGTTCGAGTTTGTCGAGGAAGTCGAGCGAAACTCTCTGTTGCTCGCGTGGGCTTCGATGACGTTCGCGACGGATCCGATCGATGAAACCTCATCTATAGCCAAACGTTGGGCGCTTACATCGGTGAGGAATCGCTTCCGTGTTCGAATTCAGGCATTGGATGTACTCTGATCAAGCGCGGCTCACGCCTGATTATAATCTCGGAGGAGGTGGGCGTCGTTCGAGTTCTTGAAACTCCGGAACAGAAAACATGGAACCGTGCGCACGTGTCTCGATTCCTCAAAACGTCAAACACTTCCCCCACTCACCCGACCATTTCTGGCATCCGGCGCAAGTCGGCGACTCGAGAGCGCACTGTCCATCACGGCAATTAAACTGGAACCGCTGACAAGCTTATGCCCAGCTGATAAGCTCAGAGCGCCGTATTTATTTTTACGCAGAAGTATACGTCCCTCGCAGATCCGCCATGAGGCGCATAACTACCAGGGCTCGCAGCATACCCGGCTTATCGTGCCGGTTTAATTGCATCCATTGCGCCTCAGCAGGATTTCTCCAGAAGTATTCGGCACATTGATTGGACGAAGAGATCTTTTGGAGTCGTACAGGAAATCCGATCAGTCTCGTGTGAGACTCATGGAGTACAATCGCGGATTCAACGGCAGGCTCGTTTTGAACTACCCGGCATTACCCGGTTCGAATCGTTCTTTCTCGTAAACTCGTGATCGTTCACCGCGGAGCCCAGTGACTTCCGTGGGGAGAGCGTCCTAGCTAAGTGTCGGAGTCGGCTTCCCTCACGGAAGGATCCGGCCGGAAGGAACGGAATCGGAGAGACTCGGTCGTAGTGAGCGAAACCGAAGAAGAAGAGAGCGACCGAGGCGAAGACAGGTCTTACAACGGAATCAATTAACATCTTTGTTTAATGAGAACGAGCACAAGCTGTTCCGTCGCTAATGAGTCGCCGATTTCGACTAGGCCAAGCAGATCCCCCGTCTCGCCCTACCTGCGTAAGAATGGCATGGGGAGCGGAGCCGTAGTAGAACCCTATTGCGGAGACAAGGAAAAACTGGGAGAGAACTCGTAATTAAAGAGCATCCCGCTTTTCTTCTAGCGTTCGCTCGACAGCGCTGGTGATTATTGCGTGGCATCCCGACATCGCAGTGCCTGCGGTGCCCCAATTATAGATCTGGAAAAGTAGAACCTGTTTTGTGTGCCCGGAATACATGCGGGGAGCGAGGTCTTGTAGGATATTCCGAACGCACTCCATTTATTCAAGGGAGAAGAAAAGTGCTCGTCTCTGGGAGAATTCTTCCACCGCCTCCGCTAACCTCTATCGCGACCCGATACACGCAACGATTTCGATCCTCGATTCGACGCGATATTGGACTCAATGATGCGGAGCGGAAGCGTGGGAGGCCAGCAGCTATCCACCTCTGAGCGATTCGGTCTAGTTCTCCGTGAAAAACCTCTTCTCGTGGAGCGTGCGTGGAACTCAAACACAAACTGATTCGAGATCTTTCGTTGAAGCGGGGAATCTTACCTCGATGATATGTTCATATATGATTGATGTTCATGAGTTACCAGGTCTATGCATATGAAATGAGACAATTTGAGAAGCCCGCGCTGCTGAGACTTACGATAATGTTCGAATTTTGGTGACCAATTTCTCCGCCTCGAAAGGTCAAAAATTTTATTCGCGCGGGATTCAATGATTGCCGGTGAGGTGGGCGTTGTGTATGAGGAACGACTTCGAATGAGATCAATTTTCTGATAAAAAATCATTATCTCGAATTTTCAGCAAAATTTGTCTCATCATACGCATACACCTGGTACGATTCTTGTCAATGCCGACGCAGCGGAGACGGGAGAGGGTTCCAGCGTGCACGCTAGCCTCTCTCCTCAATTCCGAGAGCCCATCAAACGGCCACTCATCTGGGAAGTCCTGCAGGAGACTGATTGTGAGCAGACTCTGAGCATCGACGACGACATCGTGACCCGAGAACTTGGGAGAGAGGGAGACCGAATACGGAGCGGAGAAAAACCGAATGATTCTCACCGAGGCCAGAAGACCGTGCCCGCGACTGTTCGCTTGTGGTATTCCTCCGAAGCCACCGCGGCACGCTCTCCCTCCTCCTTCCGGAGGGAGGAGCGTTCACTGCCAGTCTCGAAGTGAGTTCGCACGGGATATTGTACAAGATGTAGACGACACAGAAGAAAGATAAGCGATTCACCAGCTGGACTCCAGTACAGAAGCGTACGACCGGTCGAGAGAACGCGACATTTTCAGCGACTGCTGCTCGAATCATCTGACCGCAGTGCTGCGATTCGCGATTCTGCTGGCGGCGTCATCTGTTTCAGCCTCCGGTACAGATGCATCGAAGAAACGAAACAAGCCTTCATTGTCCGCCTCGTCCATCGCTCAGTTCCGTCAGAATCTCCTGTCCGGGTTGTGCTCCGAGTCCCTCGTCCCAGTTTCCGTTTATTTAGCGCAGTCGACGGAAAAGGTGTCGTCGTCGTCGTCGCAAAAAGTAGCCTGCAATTCAGAAGATCTTTGTAATTGAACCTTACCATGAACTGCTCGTCCAGGGGTCGCGGAGAGAATAAGTAGTGAAACTCGCTACTTTGAATGGATAATGTTATCCAATGTGATCTTCTCACGTGGACTAGGCAAAAAGTTTAGACCTGTTCACTCTCTTGGCTCGCCGGCGCCGTGGCCTAGCTAACGATACTAAGCGAAGAACTCGCCGTATTCGACGAGCCGAGCTCAAAACTTCCTCTCGTGGAGGCGTCTGAAAGTCGTCGTTTGAAGTTGAACACTCTTGTCTGCGATCCCGGAATACGGTTTCGCGGCTTCTCTTCGAAAGTCGTCGTTCTCGATATAAGTGTCGCGATTCGTAGGCGTTCGTTCTGATTTTTCGTGCTCAGGCGAAATCGCTCGACTCAAAATCGCCTCCCGGCACAGATGTTACGTCGGAGAAACGGGAATCGCGCGTCTGAATTCGACGATTCTGAACGTCGTCTGGAATCGTTCCGGAAGGTTTCGCGTTGTGGATTCCGTTTCCCAAGGCTCGGAGCTGCGACTGGAGCTAATATAAATTAGAGCGACTCACGAGCGTGTACTTGAACGCCATTTGGTTTTTATGCAAAGAGCAAGAGGAAAGAACGTGACGTTGATGGCTTCGCATCGGAGCTGCGAATCCCAGTGAGCGACGCTTTCGACGTCGGCGACAAAGACGCGGCTGACGGCACTTCAGTCTCTGCGACAGTGACACATAATGGGAATGAGGGGCTGCTTTTACCGTTGCTCGCCCGCGCACTCGCTCGCTCGCCCGTCCACGTAGGCGTGAGCGTTTCCCCGCCGCCGCCGCTGTCATCATCGTCCTCTGCGTCCAACGTCCAAACAACGAGAGGCTTGCCTCTGTAAACACTGTTGGTTTTTATGCAGTCGCGCTCTCCATCCTCTTCCCTACGTTGAATGTTCTGGTCCGGCCTGAGCCCCATCTTGTCCTCATCCTGGTCGTCTCCCCCTTCTCCTCCTTCTACAACTACTTCTATTCTTCCTTTCCCCTTATTCCTCTTCCTTCAATGTTGGTAGTTCGCTGCTTTTTGATCACGGATGAGTGACACTCGACGGGACTCTCTCCCGTCGTCAACAGGACCATGAATTGCGCTCATCGGACTGGAAACCTGTTGGTTTTTGAGGCTTCCGAGCAACAGCGACACCAACAACGACTTATGCGCGCGTTTCCGGATCTTTTGAGATCCCGATTTCGAGGGTAGAGACAGTACGGGGAGTTAATGATCGTTGCCCCGGGGAATACGCACGCAACGCGGCGATAATCGCGGAGAATCCGCCGTTCATTCGCCTCAAGAGAGTAGGGAGGGAAAGGGAGAGGGGGTAGGGGGAGGTTTACGGACATCAGAGATACGAGTTGTGGTTGCAGAAGTGGTCCTAGTAGAAGTCGCAATGAGGATGCTCGAGCCTCGTCGACGCGTCCGCAAAGTGAAGTTCCTAGCTGGGAAGAGTGCGACGAGATACGCTAGCTTGCGGAAGTTCGTTAAATTTAATTTCTGGAGGATGTGCGCCAGATCAGCAGACGTGATTTGTCGGAGAGATACATTTTGAAACGGTCCGCGGAAAGTGGGGTCTTGAGAGGGGCACCGACTAGGATGCGAACTGCGCGATCAGCAACTCTGTGCCAAGGCCCTGGGTCCTCGCAGAGTTCCTTCCGTACGCCCCGGTAATAAATGAATTTCCATAGATGCGTTCATTACCGGCGAGCGTGTCCTAAGAATTCGAACATCCATACATCAGCTCCGGTGGCACAGTCGAACGTGCTCGCCGAAGTCTAAAAGGATATCATTATACCACGGAAGCCATCGGTTCTCTCCGAAACTTCGAAATACGACCGAGCTAAGCTTCAAAGCTCACTGGCTCGCGATGGACAGGGAGAAGTAGATATTCCGTGAGAGCCACTCACCTAGCCATGGTACCTACGCGTGCTCATGATGGGTGTGGAACCCTTGAGATGCGCCCCGGGCGCTGTGAAAGATACGACCTCGACTTTAATATTTCAAGGCAAACACGTGCTTATCAGTCAAGATGGATAGAGCGCACAGTACTTATCTGAAAAGCTCCGCGCCAAATGGAACGGGCCGCCGAGACCGACCGCGTGGACTTCGTAATGCGATTCGGCGGTCGGTCGGTGCGTCGGGTAGGCTGGCAGGCAGGCGGGCGAGGCGTCCACTCGAGTGGCCGGCCACACCCAGCAGACCACTCACTCAAGCCGAATGAAGCTGTTTCACTTCGGTCGATTCGCGACCAAGCGAGCAATTTTCCGGGTGCAAAAATTCAAGGGCATCTTTGGCGCTCGTTCCACACGTCTGGATGTTCGATTGCATGTTTTCTTCTCCTGATCGGGATTCAGGAGCTCCACAGTGACTCGTTGTTGGCCATTACACGCCCCCGATCCCTCAGTGACGCCGAGGACAAAGCCCGGGAAGCTGAAAATTTTTCCAACTCACTCACTCAGTGAATTATTGAGGTGCAGGAGAGAGAGTTAACGTTTGTGCCACCTCTGCTCCGATTCGACACCGAGTGAAAGTTTGATCGAGAGGGCGAAGGAGGCCGAATCGAGAGCAGCTGTTCACCGAGTCGCTTCTGAGTGAGCTACAAACTCTCTGATTCTGCGACGGCTCGACTTCTTCCATTGCCTCCTCCAGAGAGCACAGTTCCTGATTGAGAAACGGAGAAGGAATGGAACCCGATGGGAAACACGATTCTACCTCTGTACGGCTCATCAGACACGCAGCGAAACGCTCAGCTCATAATAGGTCATAAATGGATTTTCTTGATCTCGAACATTCTGCCTTGGATCCGGGATCCTCTCCCGAGTTGCTCCTCAGAATCAGGTGCATCGGTCTTGAATTCACAACTCCGTCAGGTCGGGGAGTATGTAAATCGAGCTTCCGCACCTGACATTGGAAACTTGCGGGGGTTGAGACATGATTTCCGCAGACGAACAAATAATTCTTACACTGAGTGTGTTCGTACGGCAATGGGATCAATCGCTCACTTACGAAGTGTTGAACAGGGCCTAAGAACGGGAAAAACAGACCACCGTCTCCAAGTGTTCCTGTTCCATCCCGCCTTGAGAAATCTCTTGGAGCTCTCTCCACTGAGTGTGTCAAGACTGATTCTCCTCAGAGATCGATGACACATTTTTCTCGGGTCTTCGATCTAGCTTCTCAAAACATCGAAGCCGTAGCACAGAGTGATAAACGACAGTCTTCGTTGATTTAGATCCGGCTCTGATTTGTCAGAGCGGTCGAAAAACAACTCAGCGAGTCATCGTTCAAGGACACCTATTTTTTCCCCGCTACGTAGATACGCAGCGAGCCATTCGGTTCCGACTTTCGATTCCAATCCTCTCAAGAAGACTGAGGTTTCAAACCTTTCACCGATGTTCGAGAGATTCCTTCTGACACTTGCGTCGACGTGACTCCCGATTTTCATTTAGTTCAACGGCCAGATGTGTCATCGAAGCAGCGTAGCAGGAGCGAATCCGTGCAGCTACGTGCAACCAGCCAGCGGCTTCAGATAGCTTTCGTTGGGAGAATCGGAAACAAAGCGACCATTAAGAATGCATTACGGAAATTGCGTCATATATTCTCTCACACGACGCGAGGGAACGTCGTCGCTCGAGCAGCATAAACACATTTGCCTTGCCGCGGAAGGGAACCCGAGCGAAATTTGCATGCGTGCACGCTGCATTTACCAGAAGAATCAAATTCAATGACTTTGCCCACAGTATCGCCCGAGTTCATTAACAACTTTTACCATCCCTGATTATATCCACCATCACGAGCGGATCATGCGGCGCGATCCAGATGAAAACCCGGCAATGAGCGTGTGCGGGGTGAGAACAATCTTTCATGACTAACGTCATCCCTGAGCCAAGCGTTCGCGACGCCCTTTTTTCTCCGATTCCCCCTGCGACTGCCAGAGCGCCGATAATCCGAGAAGGTGCCTCTGAGATGAAGGGCGGGAGAGGTGCTCGAAAGGTTTCTTCGACGATCCCACGTCGAGCGCATGTTCGCCGCGCTGCTGTGACACTGGAAGACAATATTCTTGTTTCTTCTCGTTGATGCAAACTGTCTCTAGGCATTGCCGCAGAGAAAGTCGCAAGGGAATGCCGTTTCCTTCCTTTCCATTTTCTTCTGCTCGCCGGTATCTCCTCTTCCTTTTCCCGCCCGGAGACAAAACGGCCGCAGCGCGGATCGCGTGTCTTCGCACATCGTTCCGTGTCTTCTACTCGCGTCTCGGCGTGGCGAAGCCTTCGCATCGATGTTGTTGCAGCCCTAGGCGGGAGGGCGTCCAGGCCACGCGTCGACCCTTTGTTGACCTTACGTGCTCAGGCTCGGATGCGCAGTCCGAGGCAATAGACCTGAGCTAAGCCGCGAGCGCGAAAACCTCCGGTCTCGGATTCCTCTACGATTTTTCCTCGTCGCAGAAGAACCGCTCGAATCGGATGAGCTCCGCGCGTCCCGCGTACGTCCCGGATATGCCTCGCGGTGTGTGGTTTTCATCATCGTACCACAGGCTGTGACCTCGTTGAGAACTTTTGCCGAAACCATGAGCAGATACGAGTGAGCGACCTGGATCGGATTAGGGCAATGAACGTTGTACCTGCTACGCAGGGGGCAGATGAGCCGAGAGCTTTCCGGCGCCCTGAGCAGAGATGAGGCAGAGGCCTCAACGGTTTTCCGAAATCTTCATTTTTCCCGATCAATTGACGAGTGCCCAGAACAAAGGACTCCGATACGCGCTTTGCAATCGCCATATAGGCTGGCGATTATGCCCACGAGGCGGTATGATGGAGTCCATCGATCTCCATTGGGAGGGTTCTCTACCGACAACGACGGTACTGAAAACTCCCCCGCTTCAGTTCCGTCGACGCGTCGCGACCGCTCTACTTCAACACTTGGGGTGGATCAGACACCGACGGTTTTCATGACCCAGATTGCAATTTCCTTCATTAACATAATTACAAAGAACGGTGAAGCAATCGTTCGGTCCGGCAGAGCAGTCGGCAATCTCTATATTACAAAGCAAGAGCAGCAGCTCCGTCTGATGACCAGAAGATGTTGCAAGGAGTAGTCTCGTTACGTCCACTCCAGCTAGTCAAACTTCCCCCATTTAGATTAAATGGGATTAGTCGAGAGCTGTAACGTCAGTCTGACGTTCGGCCGCTCCCGAAGCCAGCGAGAAGGCGAGAGGTCTGGCACTACGTTTCCAAACAATATGGACTGGGGAGTGACTTTTTCTCTAGTGGTTCGGCACCATGTCTGCCTCTCTCGCTTCTCCCCATTTATTTCCAGGGAATTGTCTCGGGGGAACCATTCGGTTCTGGTACTTACTTACAGTTTCCCAGGCTGCTCCCACACGGCGCAAGTCGTGAGCGTTTGCCCACTTCACCTCGATATTCCTCTGTGCAAGGAGTTTTTCTTTTCGAAACTCTCAAACTTTCCTCCCCGCTCAGGAAGGTGCAAACTCTTGCCTTACAAGAGCCGAGCGAGGTGGGAAATTGTTCCTCCGCAGGTTCCTACCACGAAGCGTGTAGGTGGACAAGTCATGACTATCATAATATCGGAATCAAAGAACCCACATTACGAACTTCATTTCGATAAGGTCGGTAATAGCCCTCGAATCCGAATTGGTAGGCAATCTCATAGTTCGGGAGACTTAGTCCTCCTATCCCTGAGACGCTTCACAGTTCTACGGAAAATATCGCCTCGTCTGGCTGACCAGTTGCGATTCTATCATTCATCGCATTGTCAGGAATAGCATGCGGTGGGCGTATGAGGCCGAAAATCTCCTGCTCGTCGAGGCGCATGTACCTGGAAGACGAGATGATGTGGTCCCGCACTCCGAGCTGCGTAGCTTTGGCCTTCGGCCCTAACCTGACGAGGGAATCTGTCGGAGATAGGGGGGAGGTTCGAAAATCCAGAAGACAGAAGTTGTCGATAGGCATCCACGGGATGCGTCTGCGACACCATTCCTATAGATATCTGCCTTTCACAATTTTTGTGGAGAGGTCGGCGTGTCCTCGGCAAATCCGGCCAGCCGAATTCGCGAAAGTTTTGTACACTGAATAGGGATAATTAGCCCCCTGTCATTGTGGTCGATGATCGTCAAATTCCCTAATGGAGGCTGGTGGGCGCGTGGAACTCATCGGAATCGTGTAAACTTACATTCGAAGAGCGGTGCTGTGGACCGACGGTATTACGGGCGGTGTGTGTCCCGGGCGGAGTCCGTCCGCGTAAGCAGGGGAATTCCAATTGGGAAGTCGAGTAAACAAAGGATCGGGAGAGTCGGCACAGTTTTCTGCCATTGTTCTGCGAACCGCATTCCGAGAATTCGAGCAGATTTCCTATTGAAGTTCTAGATTACCTAGCTCACGGATATATCCAGAAGTAAATTGGGGCCGATCACGAACAACCAGCATTCTGGGAACAATAACAGTCCCGGGAGGGAGCGTTGTTGAAATCCATGGCAAGAGACCGATATTCGCGGAAGAATCCGAGTTCCTCCGCGGAACAGGAGGGCGCTACCGTAATTTCTTGAGACGCGGTGTCGCTGGACTCCTCGAGGAATTCTGCTGCTCACAATACCTGACTCCCAACGCCTACAACCGAATACATTGCGTCCAAGAAGAGACCAGTGACAATGTTGCGATGCGGCGAGGAGATATATCCTCCGTTTGCTCTCTTCTACATAGATCAGAAATCAGTCACGTCCGGATTCGGTATCGGGTCAGTTGCGGCAATCAATGCCACGGATCCCCGATAGTTTTCTCTGCTCCGTCACAACGATGCGAAAGATTTCTCAGCATGGCACAAAGCAACACGATTTACGAAGGTAAAGTTGCCGCCTATTTCCTGCTCTATTCATTTTGTCGGTGGAGGCTCCTCGGCGGTCTATCCATTTATACGCCAGGATCGATGATTATGCATGAATTACTCTCCAGGGACTCATTGCCTTACTTTGCTGACTTCATTGAAATAAACAATTCTCTCCTGGAAAGATCATCGAGTGTTTTTTTTCGGGTCCCAAGTCCCAATGGATGGCATTCAGACATTTTTTTGTGAGAGAGAAACTCCTCGCGGGAGCCGCATCGTTGATCATTTCGGTGAACGCTTCGAATCTCGAGCTGCCATGAATCCCGACCCGGAATTCATCTGCACTCCCGAGAAGTACCGAGAGGGCGCGATTCGGGTGAGAAGACGTCCATTCCTCCTCCTTTCTATTTTCAGCGTCCCATCCCAGTTTCCGAAACCACACGAGGAAGTCCCCCCGCTGGGAAATCTCTCGATTCCAGAGTTTGTGTGGGTATCCATATGGAGAATCCATGAATTCGTATGGATGTCCTGTGTGGCGTCTCCCGTGCCTGTCCCTCATTAAGAGCACAAAAGCACCGACGACGACACAGCGATCAATTCAGTTACCGGACTCTCTTGTTGCTTACTAATTCTAAGCTGGAGCCTTGCTGAGCCAAAACCGCCTCGGGTTAAAGAATTCTCCCTTAGATTATTCCTCCAGTGGAAATGCTGTCGAAGCCCAGAGGCCTGCTGCGAAGCGGAAAAAACAGAGCCAACCCTCTTCTCCAGGGATCAGACGTTAAGTTTAGGATGAGCCTCGCAGAATTTTTTCTGCAAACATCCGAAGTCTACAGAGTCGTTCCAATTCTGAAGATAGGACCACTCAAGCCAGAGTCGGTGTGTCTCGACTCGCTTGTTAGTGTGTCCAACAGTTTCTGACGAATAATCACGTCTAGATGATCCGGTGAAGGGTTTGTGTTCAAAGACGACGGCGTCGATTCGGGATTCCGAAGAGCTTCTTTGAGTTACGTCTCGGGAATTTGCAATGTCGTTGCATTAGTCTACTGTTGTGAAACATGAGGATTTGCTCTCGGAGGGAGCGCAACCTTGAGCTCGATAGGGCATACAATGGAGAATCCACTCCCTTCTGGAACAGCTGCTCTCAGATGACATTTTGAAGCCATCGCCGGCTGCAGCCTAACTAAGGGAGGAAAATGCATCGGTGTGCGCAAAGAGCGAATGACGGATCGTCGACTTGAAAGATGAGGCATCGTCTCATGTTCTTTGAAAGTCTCGGCAAGGAATAGCGAGAGTAGGAATTTTCGAACAGGGACAACTTCTCCCCTCTCTCTTGAAGGGACTAATCGGATTTAAGGTTGCTAATTCGCAGAAAATCTGTTCTCCGTCCCGAGAGGTACTTGGCGTCGGATCGAGCGTGGCGCGAGGGGTGCTTTCTTCCAAAATCTACGCTCGAGAGAGCTTTCATTAGCTCGCGAATAGGGCCCTCCAGAACGTCTCAAAGCTCTGGCCTTAGAGCCCTCTTCGCGTGCGTCTTTGAGTGCGACGGGTCTCGCCCACAGAAGTCGAAGCTACCGCAGTGCTCCCCGTATCTAGAGACGTATCCGTCGGAAGAAGTCTACTGATCCCTGAGAGAGGGGGAAGATTCCAGTATGCCCTTATTCAGTCAGTCTTGGAGCGAATCGTTGTTTCTGGGAGAAACTAGCTGGGGAGAAATGTATTCACTGCTGCAAGAGATCAATATTCAATCAATGGGTAAGCATTTCGCGCAAAACTGTTTTGTGTGGCGATCCAGCTCCCATCGATCCAGAAAGATTCGAGAATTTGGAGGGGAGCCCTTTTCCCTAAAGCGAGCGTGGAGGCAATGGCGTACTTCCCCATGGTACCGCCCGGGGCGGTCAACGAATATTTTCATTTTTCGGACGCGATCAACCAAAATGCCGCCCCCTGTCCGAATATTTTTCGCGAGAAACTTCGGAAATTTTCACAAAAATACCCGTTTTTTTGAATAACGATCTCGAAAATGCCGCCCCCCGAAAGTGCCGCCCGGGGCGGACCGCCCCCCCGGAGCACGCTACTGCGTGGAAGGTTCATTTCTTCAATGTAGCGGATGCCTTGAATGATCCGCGGCTCGGAAGTCCGTTCTCGGCAAGAGAGATGTTTCGCGAGATGCGCAAATATACTTCTCTCCCTATGGTGACCCGACGAGACAAGGAAGCCGACTGCTTCTTAAGACAGTGTCCCGGAGTACCTTCGATGAGTCAGCAGGCTCGTGCTCACTTCTAGGAGACTTCACTCGTCCCGGCGGTAATCTGGGGGAGCAGTTATTCACAGCTGGTCGCGAGCTCCGATAGGTACACATCATTTATAGCTCCCGTGGACCAAAAAACCGGATCCTGGATCCAGATACGATGAAGTCCGAAGCCTACGCGCTTATCGTCCCGAGGCCGCTCGATGCGATGTCGCCGTATTATCGCTGCGAGATTCCGCCTATTTGGGTCCACGTCGATGATGGGCTGCTGGAATTCGCACGGGTCCCGGATCTGATTATGTATCATTTGTCCGAGCTAAAGCGATACTATCCAAACTTGACGGTCGATCTCCGCCGATGTTCGGGCTCACGAGCAGGCTCGGTGAGGATAAAGGCGAAAATGAAAGAATATGCAAAATTAATAATAAGAAAGTCGTCAGAGGTCATCCGTACCACTCGGTCCATCGATCTATATGCAAAGTAGATATACGACATGGGGAGAGACTTCCTGATGATCGCTTCAGCTCTACGGGCCAGGCTCGCGGCAGTCGATGTCGATTCCGAGCTCCGTCCAAGGGAGAGCAGCCGTTCGTCCCCGAATTTTATCCGGAGGAGAACGTCTTCTAGAAGAAGAAGGAAGTCTGGGCGTAGAGGCAACGAAGCCTACTCCGAGTGATATCCCCGCTCAAAATTCGTTCGAGATCGTACTGGGAGATGGCGTCAAGGTAGAGGTGCCCTACGGTCACTTTCTAGTCAATCGGATATCGCTCCGGGCCGAACTCTGGTTCGCTTCGAAAGAGGTCATCGAATTGACTGGCTTCGTTCCCGGGGTCATCCGCGAAGGAATAGCGCCGGAGCTGCGGCGGCTCGACTGACTGAGATAGTGAGCAGCGGATAATCAGTCCTATGGAGGCTTTATTTTTCAAATATTAGAACTTCTGGGGTCTTCTACGAAACGGAGCGATCCCGATTCTCAGCGAACTCTAACAGGATACATGGTCGGGCATCCTGTTCCGTTAGTCAGCGAATATTATCCTCTTCACTTTCTGAATTCGCTAGAAGATACTACCCGGGTTCTCGTAAACGCTCGGCTTGGATTCCTCTTCTAAGAAAATGAATAGACGATCCGGACCTCATTGATGGAGCTGATCTAGTCCTATCTAGGGTGTTTAGTTTGCTTTTCCTCCTCGGGGCTCCCCTTATTCTGTTCGCGAGCTCACCCTCTTTTTTCCTCCGAACAGCAAAGAGGTTCCAAGTTACAACTCCATGGAGAAGAGAAATGATTCAGGAAACTGAAACAGCATCCCTTGGATTACATCGGACGATAGAGGACGTTTGAGAGCACAGAAGCTGCCCTGCATCAGGGAGAGAGATGACAAATGTGATCCTCGCTTATCTATTGGGAGTCATCGGCAACCGATAGAAAACGGCGTTTCTGCTTCCGATCATCAATCGACGGAGTCGGGTTCCGAATCGAAGCTATCGAGGAAGCCTTTGCAAGTTTTTACGATGCACAGCCGGGTCTCGTTCCGCGTTAGGCATTGGGCATTGTGATTGGAGAGTCTCCACGAAACGCCTTGACCGCATGTGGCTGAGCATTCGCTCCATTCGGTCGCTTGGCGAACGCAGCCAGGTACTCCGATAAGCTTCGGATTAGGATTATCGCAGATCCATTCTCGACAGCAATCACCTTCGAAACAAGGAAAAACCTGAACGGGAGCGACACCGATAAGAAAACTCGAAATTAGGCACGAACATTTCGTCAGGAGTTATACATATATTATACGGGGAAGGCGGTGGGAAACGAGCAAATGAGGGAACAACTCACCGGGATTGAGGAAGACGAGTCTGGCGTTCACACATTGACCTGAGGGCTTCGTCAGCTCTCTCGTGCAGAGATTTGCGCACGCAACCGTACCGTTCTGACACGAGCAATGATGTCGGCAGTCTGTGGCGAATACCGCGTTGTCTTCGTACGTCACTCCTCTGACGATACATCCGAGACGATGAGCAGCGGCTACCCTTGGTGAAATCGAGTTCTACCATTAAAATCCGAGATTCGAGAGACGCACTTATTCGAGGTCGATCCGTCACAGCATCGACATCCGTCGTTTTCTCAATTTTGATCCCGAACGAAATCCGCTCAACGAGAAATAACGAGAAGGAGCGAGACTCTGTAACGTTCCAATTTCCAATTCATTGCCGTAATCACCTCGACAAATTCCGCTCGAACAAATGAGCTTTCTCCGATGGTCGCAGACGTTGATGCCATCGCATTGTTCTCCGTGCTGTCGCGCACACATCTCGCAGCATTGGCATCCGTCCTTAGTTTTGGTGACCCCGTCTTGGCAGGACACTTCCTTCTCTGGACAATTGCAGGGGTAACGGCAGCCGTCCGGCCGCTGTTTCAGAGCATGAAAATTGTTTCGCGTGAATTCGTTATTTATGCAACAAAAACTGCTCGCTGTCGAGCAACAAAAAACTCAGTCTGACACAAACCGAGCACGACTGACTGAGGGAAGAAAGCCATGCCGAGCGCGAGCATTCCCGATTCGTTTGAATATGGATGACATCAACAACGGGCACGCGCGTCTCGCTCTCTTATTCATAGCGAGTTAATACACCCGCCTGCATGGTGCGGCAGCGCTGGTCGCAAGCGAAATACTGGAGCATGCAGCATGAGAGGATTTTTGCATGCGGAACTAATACCCCACGTCCTCCACGGTATCAAACCGACGGGAATTAGAGATTAGCACCGTCGCAACCACAGAGAAGCATTTCTATATTTGGGAAATATTTAAGCACGTGACAGTTGTTGGGGGAGAATTCATTCCTCCATTCCCGGGGCACGGAGAGAATTCCAGACATCGGAAATCATCCCCTGCATGTCGTGCGAGGAGATCGGGTCTTCATTTCACGCGCTGCATATTTGGGAATCATTCGAACTCATCCCGCGAGCCGCCGCCGGGACGAAGACGTCGGGACTATTCCGACTGCTCTACGACGAAATTCTCTTAGCTCAGGGAAGCAGGCAAGCGGAAAGCGCCCCCCCCCCCTATGGATAATTCACGCGAGCTCGCGTTAGGTGCGGCGTAAAGTCCGCGACTCGACCGATTCAATGATGAGTTCAGAGTAGGAATTTTTCTCCGGAAACAATTCGATTGTGAAAATAAATTCTTGACTACGAAAAACTATTTTCAATCTTTCCAACATCCTCCAGAGACTGACCGGTTCATCGATCTGATTTAGTCCTCCCCCCCCCCTCCGCGTTCACCCTGGAAGCCGACTACTCGATCGAATGAATCGAAATTACCTAAAGGGGGGAATATCGCGCATCAGCTTCGGGAGTTCACAAAACGGTGCCCTCCTCGGTATTCCGAAAAGCTTGAGAGAAACGAGACGACAGGGCAAGGGTTGCGTTGCTTTTCTCTGCGCAAAGTGTAAATAAGAGTTCCAAAGCAACGTTTCGCGAGGGGAACAAGGGACAGGGGGCTGTCGTCACTCGAAGCGTGGATCTCACCCGTCTCTCCTCCGACGGACTCCGATTGACAGTGATGTTCATCTTCCCCGTGGCTATCACAAAAGTTCCGCGGGCTGGCTCCTTATTTGCGCTCGGTAAGAGATCCCATTGAGATAGTGTCGGTTGAGAGATAACAGTCAGCTGCAGTATCCAAGCAAGCCACACTTTCATTTTCGTGAACTTCGACAACAGGGCACACGACGGGAAAATACAACGAGAAAACCAAGTTAATAAACCACTACCGAGTGCGTTGGGTTCCAAAGCGGCGGCGGCAGAGACTCCAAACGGCTATTGATCTATGTCCTCTTCCTAATTAGAGGGAGCAGCTCTGTTCGCAAACCGTCTGACCGAGCATCGGGTAGATAACGTGGCCGTACCATCAACGCCACCGAGGACAGGTTTTTTTCTCCTCTTGTTCAGCCGTGACCCTCCCCACGCACTCGAAGGCTCACACAACGAGGAATGTGCCCTGTTGTCTTACCCGATCGAAGTGATAAGCCTGCCCCGGTAATACCGTTGCGGCTCCATCGATTTTTTTTCGACAAACTTGTACCCTACGTGATGTTTCAGAGACGACTATATCAGAGCTCCATCGAGCTAGCGTGCTCTACAAATTCACGAGCGGTGTAGTTGTCTTGAGTTACGATCGATTTTCTGTGGACTCGGAATCGTGTGCTCGGAGGAAAAAATTATATCTAGGTCACTTCCGGGGCTCGTTCGCCGTTTCATAATCGGGCGTCATTTAATATACGCCACCCAGTTCATTCAGCCGCGTCGAGCCGACGGAGCCCCTCATTCCATGGGTCTCAAATGCGTAACGGCGCTCCCGACGGGAACGTGTCAATCGCCGTGAGAACCGACGAATGCTCTGTAATACCCAATCATTCTGTCGGACACAGAGTTGGGCGAACGTCATGATCCCGGCATAGGAAGGATGAATTTATTCTCGGCGAAGTATCGTCCTCATCCGCGTCACCTTAGAAATGAAATAAGTGGAGTTCTGGCATGAATTTATTTGTTCTTCCATAAATATATTTGGATAGTATCAGCGAGTGGATGGGTCTCCGGAGGAAACTCCGCGTGGTTTTGTGATCCCCCCGGCTCCTGCAGTCGACCGAAAGATGACGTCCTTCTCATGGGATTCTGTACTCGTTCGTATCGTAATCGTAATTCGGGGTCACATAAAGAGCCTTATCCAGATCCTTCATGAAGTTGCAGGCCATGCATTTGCGGTGGAACGTGAACGTGTCTTCGTTGGGGCAAACATAGTTCAGCGGCTGGCATTCGACGACCAAGCACCTGCGAAGGGACGTCGGATTTTCTCATTCGATTCCATCCGCCGAACTTCATGCGCAGCGGATCGGACAGGGGCGTCTGGGTACATCGAACTCACCTATAACCGGCTCGCCAATCATAAACACCACCAGGCCAACCCTTGGGAAAGCAATACCGCTCCCGGACCACGGGACGAGGAGGACCTGAATAATCCAGAAAAAACTCCATATTTGCCTTCTCGGGACATTCTGCTGGGCATGCGGCTGGCGAATGCGCTCTCTCATGATATGTAACTTGAAGGATTCCGTCGGAAACCTCGCGGGAATCAATCCCCCCCCAATGTCAACTCACTTGTGGCGAATGACGATCTCTCCGGATCGTTGACAGTCTCACCCCAGCTGTTTGACGTGGGATCCCTAACTAAACTCAATTGAGACGAGAAGCAAACCCACAAAGTGAGAAGCAGCGTCGATTTGATGAGCATTGCTGACAACACCAGCTCGCCGTAAGCGGATTTGAGAGAACCACAACAAGTCCAGCGGGCAATTCCAAAAACGGGAATAATTCACGAGAGCCGTCCTGCCGTCCGAAGCACTCAGAAGCGTTCCCACAACTAGCTGCCGATGCTGACTGTGAGCCGCCTGGTCCTCGCGAAACTGCAAGTCATTAGAGCCCGGAGCACGGCTTCCGCCGCACGGAATTCCTGAAGCGTTTACCGTTTCCCTGCGGTCGACGCTTCACATAGAATATGTCATTCGGAAAGTTGGTCTTCGCTCATGACGCGTTACCCACTCGTAAGGGACTCAGTTCGTGTTGTAGGTTGTCGTGGTTGCCACAGGCCGATCGAACCGATGCTGGGCCTTTCTCTCATCGTTTGGATAGAGCGTCACGGAAGGGCGAAAGCCGAATTTATTTTTTCCAGAAGCTCACCACCTCAACGAGGCAGTTCCGTTCCAGAAAGGACTCGGGAAGATACGATGAATATGTGGTAGTTCTATGGGAAAAGCGATTTGTATCGATTGGTGGTGGCCGGTACTCATCAGGTTTTTTGCCGGAGCGATACTTGAGCGAGTCGGGATTTCATCGCATCGATCCACGCTACGGACCATTCTGCTCTCCCGCCGTGGAGCGTATCGTGCCAACAAGAATTATTTTTCACTATTCATCTCTCTGCGAGCCTTTGAATCCGATTCTGGAACCTGACGCGGTGGAGGGGAAACTCGCATGACATGCACATTATCCCTCCGATGACGGTGATGAGGGGAACCGGACAGATTGAAATGAGTTCAGATACTCGACATGGATTTGAACAATTTCGTGTCATTCATCAATCCACCCATACATGGAACAACGACGACAGTTCTGACGGGTATTCTCCGCAGCGACTCTGTCGGATCTGAATCAGGACACTTGCTCGTCGAGGGAGCAGGCCAGATCGAGGCGCTCCTTGGCGAGATCGAGGATGCGGAGCTCGGCAGCAAGAAAAGTGGATCTCCCTCGCATTCAATATGCAAGGGATTCCGCGTGACGTCCACGCTGCCGTCACGCCCTCGGTCCAGACCCGATCTTCTGCGATGTCCGCGAGAGGTGTTCAACGTCGGGACCAGACGCAAACTTCTCAGCTGTTCCTCATGCGGCAGGCTAGATGCCCATCCGACGTGGAATACGTGCGACCACCCGAATACCGCGAAAACGGCAGCTAGTCGAAGGTGTTCACTTCGGGCCCAGGCCTCGAGCGCGATTCCCAGCTCGACATGATCTTCCTCCAGGAAAGGCGATCTCCGCTGATCAGGAACGGAAATCGATTGAAATGAATCGTGCTCTGAAGTCTAGACGCTGACCTCATGAATTTCAGATAGAAACTCTCGAATCCAGCCTCCGTTCTGGGGGTAAGTCGCTTCGGAACGGTCCGGGTCCAGCGGACTTGCTCAGAGAAGGCTCACGAATAAACTGCCTGCGCATAATATTTTTCGGGGATTCCTCCGGCTTTTGCTTTGAATCTCGACATTTGCCTGCCCGCTCTCCGGCAGAGCTCTGCCGACAGCGACTAACGAAATTATCCGTGAAGGAACGATGATACGCGGGCTGAACGAACGGGCTGCGGTTGTATAGTGAGGATTGAGAAGTGTAGGAACCGTCGAGTCGGTCGCGACGGCCAGCGGAAGTGCAAAGCAGCAGATGCGCTGTTCCGTTTTTGCGAGTTTCCGTTTCCGCTTCTAGTTATCAACGACGACATTGGGCGGCCGAGGTCAGTCTTCTGCTCCGACTGCAGTTTTGCTTCGCGTCAAATTCTTCCTTGCCCTTCCTTAAATGGGTTTTATTTCGGCGTGCTCCGTTTGAGCATCCCTCCTTGGTGGCGTCTTCTGAGCGACCGGGATACCCTTTTCTTGGCCTCGTCAGAGCGGAGAAGACAGGAATATTTACGTACACACATACATACCCTGGACAGAGGGACTTCGCCCTGGCGCCTCAGAGACCCCGGAGAGGAATACTAGAGTGATTCCAAAGGAACTGATTCGAGTTCACAATCGGGGCTTTGCATGTTGACTCCCGGAGCGAAGGAGTCCAGTTCGCCTTCGCGGGTCGGAGTATGCGCGGAAGTGGACATGGTTAGCAGGCGTGACACACATTGAATGCCCACAAATCATTATGTAGATGAGCGAGACATAACAATTCCGACAGCTGCACCAATACCGATACGGATGCGATCGCACGATCCGGAAGGCTTGTTAGACAGCACGCTATCAGGGATGGCCACGACAACGCTTACTGAGTTTAGCGGTACGCTGCGATCCATCCTACCATTCAGCTCGTTCCGATAGTCCCATCAGGCATTCATCCCATCAAAGCACGATCGCCGTAAGAAGTTCGACGGAAAAAAATAGGAAGAACGGTGCCCCCCACTTCGCAGGGCCATTGTCTTAGTAGGGGCTCAGTACCGATGATGATGAGCCTCAACATGGAACGCTATGGGCCAGCGAGAGATCTTGAGGGGGGCCATGGCCCTTCCCCCCCCCTCGGGCACGCCTCTGGGAATCAGAGTCATGAGTCCAATTTCGACGCTCCCTCCTTCATGTCGCGATGAATCTATCATTCCCTAGAGAGATGATACTCTGACATCTCCTGATAGCCTTCGTATCGTGCGCATCGGCTTCGCGATAGGAATCGATGAGCCTGCCATCAGAAGCGCCCTATGACAGTGTTTCGAGGAAACATACCGCCAAGTCGATGCTATGCTCGTGCCGTAGAGTGTGCTAGGTAAATCTCGAGCCGAGTCCAGCGCTGCTGAGCCGTACTACGGAAAGCGACGTCATCAGTCATCACGAAGAATGAGACTGCGACCAACGATATGAGAAGGATATCTAGACTCAGCTGGTGAACGAGGGGCTAATTTTTGCAGGACTCGGCAGTAATGAATATCTGATCGAGCGGCAGAAGCCACGAGATCCATCGGATGGTAACATCGGGAGTTTCATCGAGGGGTCTTACCAGCATGAGTACCTGCGGCGGAACTTTGTAACCGATCACGGGAAAAATGCGACCAACAACGAAAGCAGAGCGGAAAACTGCGGCCAGGAAGGCCCCGAAAGCTCTGCTCGAGTGAAGTTCCGGCTGGGAAACAGACGCTGACAATGGCTGCAATAATCTCGACCTTTTTCGAACGACAGGGAATTGGGAGGGTGTCGTTCATAGTGACTGAGGACGAATCAACCCGTGTGATTTGTGGACACTTGTCTTACGCGCTCCGCGATGAAGACGGGGGACGATCCGAGGGGGGAAAATTTTCCTTTCGACGCCGGGGCTAGGTCACTAGTTTTGAGGCGACCACTCCGCATCTCGAGGCGGAAGGAAGATGTTCGCCTCGAGAGAGAACATAAACAAGAAATGACAACTTCCAAGTGAACAGAAATTGACATAGATTTTCCCCGGGGAACTCAGTGGGTCGAACCGGCCTCTGTGAGGGAATGAGGTACGAATCCGCCTACGAACACACCGAAATCTATTTACGTGACGTTCCGTTACGCTGCGCAGCGTTCCCCATGGACTTCGCCGGTGGAAAGTATCCCACAGACCTTTTGACAGGGTCGATCGAATCGGGAAACTCGACCAGTTTGTCCGTTTCTCGTGACCGAAATCGATTGAGCACCGGAAACAAGGTGGATCGAGCGACGATATTCAGGGTTTTCAACAGGACGACTCCACTGACAATGAGTGAGCAAAACCCATCGGCTGAATATTTTCCGCGACCACCGAATCGCGACCTGAACTGTTGGCTGAGCTGAAGTCGCTGCCTCCGCGAGCTGCTTGTGGATTGTTAAGATTCTTTGTGAGGCGGCATAATTTTAGGGACCAAGCCTACTCAGCTCTCACTGGGACTCATGTGATCCTAGAGATGAGCAAGAGCGCGGAAATGAAACAATTTTCCCTCCCTAGCCTGGAGAGAATGAGGGCTCGATTCTCTATTCGAATCAGCAAGGCACTCCATTTCGCATCGTGCTTCGCCGATACTCCGTCGTAAGGCAGCTGGAAAGGTTCCCGACCTTATGTTTCAATCGGCGATGTGTTGGCTCTCAGAAGCCGCAGGGAGATAGTTCTTGCGTGGAAGAGAGGCCTTCGAGTTCGCGAGTTATCGTCCTCGAAATTGAGATCTCCATTTTCGCGACTATGGAGACCTCGAGGAGGAATTTTCCTGAAAGCTTCTAAGCCGCCCCTCCCCATGCGCATCCGAAAATTCATCGGAATCGCTATCGATTCATTTTTTCACGAATGGTTTCCGCGCATGGGGAGATCTCTAAATCGAGCTTCTCCGTATTCCGGAATCATGGAGACTTCGGCACCGTTCGCGACTGCCCCCGGGTGTACCGCGGCTTAAGTGGTTGTCGCTTTTGGATGATGATATCCCCGGGATTATGAATCGTGGAAGCTGACTTTCCGAGAGTCAGCGTCTGCAGGACGGAGCCGAAGGGGAGAAGGTGAAAACATCTAGAACTCCTATGTCAAGAGGAAAAAAGGCAAGAGTAGGCAGTAGTTCTCGCGGCCTGAGGTCTGCGACCGGAGCGAACCCGGTCTTATTCGAGCTGATTGACTAAACAGGCCTACTGGGCTATATTGTGTCCCTCGGACGGTCGTCGTCATGTGCCCTCCATCTTCCAGAACGTCCCGGGACCAAACCAGGGGGAAGGTCCGATTCTGAGAGTAACTTCTGCATCAGTATCAAGAGCCTCCCGAGATGACTTCTGGCTCCGCACAAAAGCTGGACTCCGCGAAGCCTGTGGGAAATCCGTTTCCCTGATTCCAGGTGACCATGACGCTCATGAAAAGCACTGAAGTGAATCCTGGTCTGAACCGAGATATTTCACATCCCGGTGCGTCACCAACTCTTCTGTCCTCGAGTGGTCCGCAGCACCGAAGGAGGAACGCCCGTAACACGAAGATGCAGACTCGGGCTCGCCGCCTGCGCGATTGCAGCACACTTTCCCATCGTTAGCGTATCGAACGAGGGCGAAGAGGAAAAAATCGAGACCCTTGTTAAGTCAAGAGGAGAAAAGTTTTTACCTTACCGGGGAAGTTGGCCCCCGCAGACGTTACACGCAGAAAACTTCGTATTAGAAACTCCAAACTGTGAGTTCGATTTCACAGCATAGGCGATCTAATGGCCCTTCCCCATCAGGCGTGTTCAAGCTTAGGCGAAGCACAAAGTTATCCTCAAACCTCGCGACTGAGGATTCCTTGGTACAGGTCCCACCGCGGACATCGACGTAAGGAATACCACTACCGTACAATGGTCGTGGTCGAAGGAGGAGAGGTGAAATTTTGGAGTTTTCGAGGCCGGAAGAAACGGTCTACATAAGGAGAATACACTGCCCGCCACGTGCCCCGCACGATCCTGTGAGGCATCATCGCTCCTTCTTTTCTTAGATGTACCAAAATATCCGAGATTCAGGAACTCTACTGATCAGCAATGGCAGCCTTATCCCATAGCTTACAACTATCAGGGCTCCGATCCCTCCCTGTTAATGACTCAGAAATGTTCCAGAGAGACGTAGGCATCAATGTCGTTAGCGAAACTTCAGATGCGCATGCTCCGTGTGATAGCTTCAGGCGTTCGAGGTCGACAATTTAATGCGTCGACTCGGTGAGCAGGTGACCGTTAGAGAGACAAAATTCTCACCGAATGAAGTCTTGCGCGGGTACACTGCAGATTCTCAATGCTTATCCGCCTCTTGTGCCAGATGATTAGGGGGCGAGAGTATTCTCATGGGGATGAGAAATTTTCCGTGCAACGACTACTCTCGGGAGTTTATCTTCCTGAATACACATCAGTCATCGGAGGCGTTTACTGTATGGCATAGTGAACCTGGTAGGAAGGTACTTCATCGAAATCGTCTCCGCAGAGCCGCGGGAATTCTCCTCGCCCCCTCAGCTTGCCTGTGGCCCGATTGTGAATAATATGAGTGGTGACAGCCGAATCACCAAAGAAGCCTCGGATAGGTCCAATTGGATCTTCCGTTGTCCCAATTCCGAATCAGCATTAGAGCCCTCGTCTCGCTCGGATTCTGACTTGAGCAGCAGAGGCACGAGAAAGAGATCACACAGGTTCCGAGAAAACCGCATGGCGCCCCTATGGCCCCGTGGGGCAGGTAGATATGAGCGAAAATAGAAAATAATCATTTCAGTCGCTAGCTTTCCGTCACCATGAGGACTCCACGCTGTAGATTCACTGGGGACTGAACGAGGGACATCATGCGATCCGCACCAGAACCGACCTCAGAGCGGATCAGAACTCATCACTTGTCAGACATATTTTCAGTGAAAGGCGACACTGATCTGAAATTAGAAGGAGCTCCGATCCAGTGAATGGGTGGGAGAGGATCTGACGAGCTGTGCTCCAGAAGCCTCTGTCAGCGAGCTCACCGACTGGTGCTGAAGTTTCCCCTGTCCGAGCGTGTCACCTCTGCTTAGGAACAGTGCTGCGATGAACGGCACGACGAAACTTCCGAAGCCGTAAGCGAGCTGATATAGTTGTAATTGGACAGCAGGCTCACGGTCGAATTTGAGGGGAATCGGTGATACCGCGGGCCAACTCGTGGGGAGGCGAGGTGATCTTCGCAAAAACTTAGCCCCCTCGTATCTACCCCTTAGATTCCGGCGAGTTCGAGCAGCGTGGGGCTCAGAAAACCGGATCCGAGACCCTGTCGGGAAGGGAACACTTGATACCGGAGCTCACAAAATTAATGAATTCATCACCATCGAGAGCGGCGCTTTCAATGTCGCAAATATGCACCGCTGATCCTCTCAGGGACAATCGAGACTGAATCGGGAAGAATATTAGGAAAACTTGAGAGCTCATGCATACAGAGGTCAAACTGCGGAGAGCGCGGACCACGCTGTGTCCATGGGCTGCTCTGCTCGGAGACAGCATGATCCTGATAATTCATTCTCTTCCGATGGCGTTCCCGAAAGATGTTGAATTTCCACACAGATGAAGTCGCAGGCGAGCAACGAACATGATAAGGGCGAATCCGAGAATGCTTCGAATGCTGAGAGCGGGGTGAGAGTTTTCGAATGGGGGTCGGGCTCTTGAGCAGAAAAGAGCACTCCCCACTGTGGAAAAAGTCTCTCCGGATCAGCCGCACCGAAGAAGGTCGCATTCGTACACATTCGCGTGTCTTTCCGGAACAGCTGCGACTTGATCATCACGCTTCCCAATTCTCGTGGCGGGCCAGCGACGCAAAAAATAACGCCAATCGATTGGTGCAATCAATCACTCACCCGCGAGGCGTGTATGTCTTCGCGCCTCGAGCAACAATGCGGCCGGAAATCCCAGAGCGCCTCTCTGTTTTAGGCACTATTCGTGACTCGCGAGCTTCTGGACCTTCTCCTTTGCGGGCTCACAAAGCGGCGGTCGGAGGAGCGCTTCTTGTATTCCAAAAGCAGTGTGGGATTCATATCTCGCTCAAAGTGCTCGCTCCGTATTTGATTGCATTCTTCGGTAGCTATATCGAGTCGACGAGTCAGGGGTCAGTGGCAGCGGAGAAGACTCAATATCGATGTTCAATTGAAGCCCCGGGACTTCGATGGGAGATCCCGTCCAATAATCTGCTAAGGAAGAAGTGAACTATCCCCAAAGAATCCATGATGGGATTAAGTTACACTGATTCGATCTTCCCGCGGGTAAGTCCTCTGGATAATTTCACTTCTGACGGCGCGGCGGTTGATCATATAATTCACGCGTCGCCTCAAGAGCTCTGACACTGCTCTGTCGAGCTATCGAAGTATGGGGCGAGTCCAAAGAGAACACCGGTAATCCAAAGTTTAGAACCGTGTTGGTATCAAAGAAAATGTGCCGGCCAACCAGAAAAACGGCTGCAGGAAATACGCTTTTTGCCTTCTTGTTCGCATGCTGACATCATGGACGTAACGGTTATCTAGAGCTAGAGAGTCCAATAAAGTGAGCGTGGACGATGTCCAACCCTTCAAACTGTGCAGTGCTTATGGGAGCGCGATATCGAACTCATCAGGATGTCGGCGCCAATTGTTATAGGCAGTTGCTCAGTGGTTTCTCGGGACATGATCATCGAGCTCAGCGGGAGAAAGTCACAGTAAGTACGTTTAAAGTGACGGAGTTATGACCGAGCAATATTTTACTGCATGGCGAGCGCAATAAATTAGAGAAAGAATATTTTGTTATATTCCGGGTTTCCCGATGCTTCTTACAAGGGGGAATGAACTTCCCTCTGGCTCGAAGAATCCCGGCGCTCCAGCTCATTGGCCGCCGATCGTGATCATTCACCACAGAGTTTCGGAATCGTCAACTGAGCCGGCGGCGGATATCATCTTACGAGTTGCTGTTGGAGCGCGGGAATTCTACTTAACCGCTTCCTCTGCGGACAACAGGCCGACGTCTCAGAATAAATCTCGTTTCCTAAGCATGCATCTTTCTGCGGTCGGCAAGGTTCCGCGGGTGAACATCTACGGAAAGACATCCTCGCTATCCGAGCGTCTGACCCAAGCTTGTTGATAGACAGGAAGGTCTGAATCATTGTGCGAGTAGGATTTCGGCTTCCGTAATTCGCCTTCGCGGAAACGCATCAACGGGGACAGCCTGAGGATCTCATCCACAACTGATGGGAGGTCTCAGCCACGAGCGCGATTCAACACAGGGATGATGTCCTTGGATTTTCTCGAGGAAGTGTGCCGAGCGTTCCATACGGGACATGGGGCATTCCACCAGGCCCAGGCAGTGTCATATTCCCTTGAAAGAAGAGACTAGAAGGATTTGAACCAAACACGCGGCTTGCGATTTGCTGTATGAGTCCTTCAATCGCGTCTCAGCTTCTTTTTTCTTCTTCTATAATTCTCTTCGCCTGAGTGACTCACTGCCAAGTGCTGGAATGAAGGGATTGCCTGCATCGGGGTTTGCTCAGCGGAAGACTGCCGACCCATACTTGGGCATATATAAGACTAGAATCGCACGGCGAGGGTCGGATCCTCCGAACGATTCGCTGGTGCTACGTGGGTTCCCTGCGGGGACACCCGACTCTCATCGAACGGCCGAGACGCTCACGGCAGATCTGCTCCATCAAAGACGGGAATGTGTCTGTCGATGAGTCGGCAGTTCCGGCTCATCGACTTCAGAGAGCTTCGAGGACATTCCTCGTGCATTAGTACGAAACAGGTCGCGACCCAACGAGGGGACCTGATCGGGAGTCCTGCGCTGATCAAATCGAATCGCGATTTCGAACTTGAAAAAGGTATTCCATTTCGTGGTTACTTAACAGGCCATGCTTGATCAGAGGGAAATCCCGCGGAGGGTGACTGAATAAGACGCGAAGCTCCGTCTACCTTGTTCAGCACGTCGGTTCCGTCGGGGTCGAAAGTCGCTGTTTGGGCTGCAGGAGCCAGAAGGATAGACGATCACCCGAGGTTTTTCAAGATTCGTGCGCGGGGGACAGGAACCCGCTTGACCGTTCATTCGAGACACAGTGACCAATGCGAGCCGCTTCGACCTTCCGGCGATGCGCCAAGACTCTCTGAGATCTCGCGGATTGGGGAGAGGAACGGCGGAAGACTTGAGGGATCGCCACGAGGCGATGCGATCGAGGGAATCCCAGAGGGGATGGATGTACTGATCGCCTACTCCTCGCTTCCCACCCCCGGGGAATGGATCCGAATCGTTCAAGCTGCTCCTGAATTTCTCGAATCCCTGACGCCCTGACGGATTTCAGCTGGTATAGCGGCAAAAGTCTAATTTCCCAGAAGCATGCACCTCCGCGAGCAGTCTCTCAGGCTAATCGATTCGGGGTCTATTCCGGAAGAGAGGGGCGAATCGAGATTGTTACCGAGAATGATAATAGATCGAAGGATAGGTGATTCCTCATCCCGATGATCCGGGAACAAAGAGGTTCCCACCAATCCGTGAGTGTTCGAATGTACCAACATAGCTCCGGATCACTGTGACGTCGGGATTCCATCTGTGAGATCTCAGAGGAGATGGAACAATATGACGGAACGAGACGAGACTCGGCTGATATCTTTATTTCGACGACACTTTCTCCCTGTTCCTCACCACGAATAGCATTGCTGCGAAGTTTAAGCAGAGTAACACTGACAATGCCGCTGAAACATACGGAAGTATCATCGGATTGGAGTTGATCCATGGTGCAGCGATGAAAGCAGGGGACGAGATGGCCACGCACACCCCAAACTGGAAGCAACGGAGAACAGTGAAATTCTCTTCTCCAGGACACTCAATGTCGTCCAACTATATTATTTTTACTCAAACCATTGTTGCTGCCATGTGCCAATGCTTCAAAGTTATGTATTGGCACGTCCAGGTGATACTGGTACCGAAAAGCGCGCTGAGACCAAGCCCAAGTCCTGCATTGGCGAGCCACACCACAAAAGGTGCCTTCAGTACGAACAATACAAAGATCACCGATGATAACAGAGTTGAAGTCAGACAGGACTGCAAACGGATAGGCAGTTTGGAAATTAATCTGAGCAGAGGGTACGGTTGGCCAGCCCTTGCTGAGCGAGCTTACCATCATGATGAATGTCATAGAGAGCTTGTACCCGATCACGGCGAGGATTCTGCCCGCGAAGAAAGCCGCACGGAATACTCCCCCGAGGAAAGCTCCATCGGATTTCGTCAAATGCAGGTCCGATTCAACGACGAAAGACGTGATCATCCCTAAGTAAATTCCAGTGTCTTGGTCAGACAATATTCTCCGGCGAGTTTCTTCGGGAGAATCTCCGGAGCGTGAGATCCGAAGATAGGCATCATTAGTTCCAGAGAGACTGCAAACTCACCCGTGAACGTCATCTCTAAGCTCGTGCAGAGCAATATTATCAGCATCATGAGCATCACCAGTGATATTTCGACGGCTTTGGATCCCTTCTCAGGTTCACTCGTTCCTTCCGCGGGAGATTCGGCGTTAGGCTTGGCGCCTTCCTTCGCAGGCAGAGGCGCCACGGCAGAAAATACGCCTTGAGAAACGCCCAGGACGACGCAAAACGCGCCCACGCCGGCATATGGAAGATAAATCCGGGAAGCCTGGTGAACGAGTCGAGTGGATCTTCGGAGATTGAATTTTCCCGCGAAACCAAGTGGATTCGATTGACGGTATGAACTCCTCAGTGAAACATTTCGGAAAAACCATGGACGCTAGCTCTCCTCGACAGGCATGCGCACTCACTGCAGCTGGCTGGAGTTTCCCGGAGATGAGCGGGCTGCTTTCGCTCAGGAACGGCTCCGAGATGAAGGGAATGATGAAAACTGCCGAGCCATAACCCAGCATGTAGAGCTGCAGAGCGAAGGTGGGGTCCTTCCAAAGGTTCGCAAGAGCTACGTAGGTTCCTGTTAGCAAGGTAAGAGATCTTAGCTTCTACAAGGGAGAGACTTCGAGAGATGTAGAGAATATACCCAGCAGAGCTCGGAATCTCCCATGGATAGCATCATTCGGACTCACCAGCTTCGAAAAGCACCAGCGTGATCCCATTGGCGACGGATACTGCATGCGCGATCCAGAGATTTCCACAGACAGGATACAGAGCAGTAGAGAGGCCCTCAAAAATCAGAGAGGCGATCAGGACGGACCTCGAGTTTCGGTCATTCACGGCGAAACTTTCTGCGGATTCATCAGCAGTCGAAACCGCAATAAGTTCGTTGAAATGTCCTAAAAGCTCGCGCGCGATATTTTACCACAATTCAGCATTTCTCTGCTACATCCTGACAACCTAGGATTGAGCCGATTAGATTTCCTACTGATCGTGATGTGAAGAGATGTGAAACTTCGTCGATCTCCACATTGTAGATCTCAGCGAGGTCAAGCAGAGTGGGGCCAATGATCGCTGATACGAGACCCTGAAAAGGAAAAGCCGGAACGCTCAACATTGGGGATGGAGGAGGGAGGATCGGAGCAAGGGATAATAAACGGGGTCTGCTGCATACCAACGCGAAATTCCCGAGAATGAAGAGTAACGTATAGATCTCTTTCGTTCGCCTGGTTGTCACCATGATATCCGGATCTGCCGATCAGAACGGTGGATGTCGTGAGTGACTCCGACTGGAGATTTCCGGCAACATTCACGAGCCGTTCCTGGTGATCTGTAAATACACTCGATTTCAGACGCGACCTGCTGCTCTACATCAGAGGCTTCCTGGGACAGAAGTTTCCGATGCAGCAGTGGATAATTCATTCCATCAGATGGTCCTGTACCGTTCCGAATCCTACCACGCTGCACATCATGATCGCAGACCGTTTGTGATTCCTAGAGAGACTGCGCAGATCACACTTGTGAACTCAGACGCAAATTCGCGTACTCGAACGACACACTTCGGTCGCTTCTGAGCGAGAAACTGAATGAGAGACTTCTGTCTAGGCGGCTGGGGAGTATCCTCCGGGAAGAATCTCGCTGCACTCTCCGTGTCTGCGAGGCAGCGCCGAGAACCAAAGGCATCATCGCGGCCTTCTCATCGAGTGTTGCTCTCGAGTGACTACTATGAGTGTTCTTTTCGATAACCCGATGAGACTTGGATGCCGCACAATCCGAGAGGGAATCACAATTGAAGTAACCGAATCCGAATGCGATTCCGGGAATTCCCTAGGGAGAGCCATCGTGTCACATTTATCGCTGCGGCAACCTCTTGCTCGTTTCCAAACAATTGAGCCTGTCAGTAAGCAATATCAGAGAACAGCTGGACGGTTCCTGATAATGATATCCCGGCTATGGATTGGATGTACCCAAATAGGCTCGTTGAGCAGCTTAGAGTCACTCGCCGTATGACCGCACAGTAGGATATCGAAGCGAAGGAATGCCCTGCTCCGCAATTTTCCCAATATCAGACGAGGAGGGCGATGCTCAGATAGCTCCAGAGCGGAGGCTCCCTCATCAACGGAGGATAAATTCCACACAAATGTATCGCCTGGTCAAAGACTTTGTCTGATCGAATGCACATGACTCTAGTAGCGCTTCAGCAAAGCTTCACTCGACTCATGAGCTCATAACTTTATCGTCTGGTATTGCTTTACGTTCGCGAGAGAAGGGTTCGGCATGATATCGTCAGTGAGGGGGTCGGTATGCCGAGTGGTGGCCATCCGAATCAATATTGGACACTCGAGAAATAGCTCATCTTCTATGTTCGACGGACCCGCGAGAATGCGGCCCAAGGCGGCTGGATGGAAGTGAGGCGGCTCTCAGCAGGGAAGACCGAGTCAACTCACCATTAGTATGTAACATCTAGAGACCTGCTCTCACCAACAGAGGCATCGCTCGGTGGGAGGGGAAGGGAAGCCGGACCTTCTACCTCGGGCGCAGACCTCGGGGTGCGCCATTTTCGAAGATTTCTTCCGCGGACCCACGGAATCCACGGGGCATCAGGGCGTAATTTCCGATGGATTTCTGCGTAGGAGGTCGGATTTTCGGGGAAACTCGCAACCGAGAGTCGAGTTCGAATGAATAATCAGCATTTATCATGCCAGGGCAGAAAACTGGATTTTGGACCCGATATGTTTGAAATTTCTTCGAATTACAATAGTTCCTGACAATACCAGCCGACATTTTGGGCCTACGAGCGGCAAATCCATCGCTCTGGATATTATTCAAGTTTTCACAGCGATTCTCTAGCGCACCATGGAGAATACGGAGGAGAACAGCGAGGAGCGCAGTGGTCAGTCTTTCCCCGCTTACAGTTCCTACGCAGGAGAACGATTTGATGATGAGACGGTCACGCAGAAAAAAATATCCTTCCTTGCTCACTAGGGAGTCTAAATGGTAATCATGACAAAAATGATCTGGATAGCGGAATGGAAACTCCAATCTAACGTTACCACTTGCGACTTGCTCTGTGGGTCCTCTGCTATGCGACTGTTTTGCATAATCTCCTGTTGCAGTCGGATACATACTCCCGCCATGTTTGCAAACTGTGCGAATATGTCTACCTTGAAGTCCGGAGAACTCAGATTTTACAGCGGCGGGAGCGTACTATCGGTCAGTCAAGTCCCTCGTCAGCGATTCTTGCTCGCGAGATCGGAACTCGTTTAGTCTACGATTTCAATATCCTCTATCCGTGACTAATGATTCAGCTCGAACTTATCAGATGAAAAGAAAAACCTACGATAGGGACGATGATTCCCAGACGATGCTCCATCTCGCGAAACTGCGAGCCAACATCGCAGTGAGCACACAGAGTGTACAGGGATACAGAAACGGAGTTCACTATGTTGAAAAAAGCATTCCCGAGCAGCCTGAGCGGAGGCCCTTGTCATCCGAAATACAGGACCACTGACTTGACGAGGCAGCTGGCTTCCTAAATGCACAATCACGGCCTTGAACGCGTGTCGACTACATCCCGCGGAGGTCGACGCGTGGAGATGCGTTCCTCTCGCAATAATCACTCGATCGCACTTCTCTCGCTAATTCGTCAGGTCTGCGTTTACACCCCGAACAAGATGAATAGATTTTCAACGAGATATAGCCGAAGCTGGGAAACTCCTCTAATTCACTGCGTCAACTTCCTTATGTGCCCTCGCCGAGGGAACTGAGATTCTCACTCAGCACCGTGGACTTTCTCGAGGGTATTTCCCTACGGATCACTCTCCATCAGAAGAGGAGCTCTGACGGAATCCCCTCCTGCATCTGCGATACGCAGATTGGTGTGAACCATTGAAGATTGTGTTTGCATGGCTTGAGTCGCTCGGAACCCATATTTACCTGTTACGTGAAGTTCCAGAGAGAGATAGATTGTCAGCTTCAGACGACAAACTACGATTGCTAGGAGCACGGCCGGAGCGCAGAACGGGATGCAATCGCGTGGATAGCTCCGATATCATAGCTCCCTCGCCCTCCGTCCCGTCTGGCGTACGGCTTGGACTCATAACAGGCGAGAAGTAGCAAAAGGTACTATTTAATGGTATCTATCGGATCAAGAGCTCGGTCCTTCGGTAGTGCCCGACGGTATGAAGAGGAAGACAGACTCTGTTCCGGAGCTGCCGCGATATTTGCGCTCCTCCCCTTCCGAGATCAAGCGGTCAGTCGTGACCTGTCCCTCGCAAAACAGAGCATGATCGCGAACATCACGCACAGAACCACCGACAGAGAGACTGTGACGTACGGTAGCACCATCGGATAGGTTTCGATCCATGGTGCTATGAGAAAAGCGGGAGAAGTATTGCCCAGGCTCAGGGCGAGCTGAAATCGGAGGAATTTCTCACCAACAAAATAACGGCTTCGGGGGTCGCCCCGACTCCCGGCTCTAGAGTAATGCAGACGATGAACACCGACGAGCCGCTCTCGGAAGAAATCTCGCTCATCTCACCGTTGTAGCGGCCATGTGCCAGTGTTTCAAAGCTACATATTGGCAAGTCCAGATTAAACTGGTGCCGAAGAGTGCGCTCATTCCCAAGCCGAGTCCAGCGGTAGCGAGCCAAGTTGCAGGGGCAACACCATGACAAGGGACGAGAAGACGGCCGATGAAAGCATGACGCAAAAACAGACTCAGCTGAAAACAAGTGATGGGTGGAGCAATACTTTAGGGCGTATGGAAGGTGTCGGACCCGAGACGAACTTACCACCATGATTTTGGTCGCCGAGAACCTGTAGCCAACGACGAGGAGGACTCGACCCACGAAGAAAGCCGATCGGTAAACTCCCCCAAGATAGGCACCCTGTGATTTTCCCCAGTGCAGGTCCGAGAGGACCACAAACGGAGTGATCAATGCCTAGAAGAATTTGCTTCGTGAAATGCCACCCGAAGAATCCCGAAATACGTCCGAATCTGACGTCAGCTCAATTTATTCGGCAACAATTCATGTTGTCGGTTCCCCTCTCATCCGCGGTTGGCCGCGAATGAGCTGTCAGCTATGGATGCGAGGGGGACCGACGAATCTTCCACCCACCCGTGAAGGCCGTAGCCAGACTGTCGGAGAACACGAGGAACAGCGTCAGGAGAGAGATCACGGAGATTTCGAAAATCCCGTGACGCTTTTTCTGATTCTGGGTCTCTCCTGGAACGCCTTCATTTTCGGGCTTCGCTCCAGCCTTCGTTTCCAATTGCATCGACGTCACGAGAGACAGGATGGCTAAACCAATACCGACTGAAATACTCAGTAAGCCAACTCCAACATAGGGAATGTAGATTCGCGAGACCTAAAAATGGAGACGGTTAGGGTTTCCGAACGATGGCATCGCGACAATTCCATCCGGACAATGATTACTCGAATCTCTCCCTTCCTCTGAATGAGCCTCCAGGATGGGTCATGGCAGCAAGCTCAGGCCAAATCGTTCGACTGCTCACACTCGTCGCACTGCGCTGGAGCTTCCCGTGTTCAATGACGTCGCTCGCGCTGAGGAACGGCTCAGCGATGAAGGAAATTATGAAAGTTGCCAAGCCGTGTCCAAGCTGATGAATACGCAGACCGAGAGCAGGCTTTTCCCACAGATTTGACTAATGCCACATAAGAGCCTGCAGAGGGACATTCGGGGGCCTGAGTCCGATGGTTACGCAGCTGAGGTTTCCATTGAGAAATTCGCATAAGTTTTCTTCAGAACTCACAAGCCTCGAAAGTGACCGCCGTCACTCCACTGACGACGAATGCGATATGAGCGAGCCAGAGAAATTTCGCGGAGGGGAATAACATCAGAGAGAGACCTTCGAGCACGATTGAGGCTATCAGAACTGGTTCAGAGCTGCGTAACAAACCGATAAGACCGGCTGGAAGGAAGCTGAGCATTAGAAAATCCGTGAATCGCTGCGCCGTGAGCACGGACCACAGAGCGGAGATTACCAAAGATCAGACTCCGACATGGAACCCTGACGGTGTCACGAATCGTCGACGTTTCGCAGATTGCTAATCATCAATTGAGCTTGGAAATCGGGGCCAGCGAGGTGCTTCTTTACATACTCTTGATGATGGACTTCTCGTGCCGTGGACTCCGGAGCAGATCTCTCGGATATCGAGACTCGCTTGGTAAGTTATTTGGAGCCTTTCTTGGAATCTTTACAGCTCAGCTCCTGCCGACACCGCGGGAGCGAGAACTTCGACACCGCTCTCAGTCAGAATCGAAAGAAGTATACCCTCCACTTATAGACCCCCTTAGGCCGGGACGTTTTGGAGAGCTTCGGTCGCTTCATACATGTAAGTACAGAGAGATCCCTACATGAATCACTCAGGTACCTAGATTCACAACCTAGAATGGATCCAAGGAAAATTCCGACGGAGCGGGACGTGTAAATCAGGGAAATTTCATCTGTGTGCACTCCGTAGATTTCCGCGAGATCGAGTAAGGTGGGGCCCAAGATCCCGCTCAGCAGACCCTGGAAGCAAACTTCTGCACCTGAGGACTTGAGCTACGAGAGTATGTTCGGGAGAAGGTAGAACGATGGGGGATATTCTTCCCTACAATACTGAACATTCGCCTTCCTGCCCGATGCACCTCCTGAGTATCGAGGAAGTTCAGGAAGGGAACAAATAAATTGGACGGGTTATTCTCATACCAAGCACAAATTGCCCAGAGCGAAGAGGAATATGTAAGCTGTTTTCGCTGTCCTCGTTGCCAACATGACTTCCCGAACTAATTTCCACGGCAGGATCTCAGCTTTATATGCACAACGAACATCACAGTCAAGCCTCACGGTCAAGCGACCTGCGCGAGCTTGAGAACTCTCGAGAGGGCTTGACGCTGGCAAACTCGCGAACAGATTCAATTCTTTCGAGCCTTAGAGGAGGATCGCTCCTGAAGCTCCAGCTAGAAGCATAGCACGCTGGAGCAGCTGCGATTTAATCTTCATGCATTCTCTCTGACGTCGAGTCAAATCAGCAGGGCAATTTGAACGAGCTGACCTAGCTCTGTTCCTGCTCTGTCTGACGTATTGTCTGAACAGCTCCGCAATGCTGACCGAATACATTATACGGATCTTAATTGGAGCGTAGGAGTTCCTTTCTGGGACGCCCTACCCTAGGGTTCCCTGATCGTCCATGTAAGGTTTTCTACGGCAAACACTGGAGTGCGTCTGAATCACCAATGTAGCTGATTACCGAGAATCGTGAGTTTCCTTGCGTAGAGGAGCGAAATCCTCTCATGCTCTCCCGGAGTGTTCAACGGAAGAATCTCTGTCGGGTCTGAAGCACTCATTTCGCACGAGTACTTAGGCAACGATTTTCAAGCAGCTCAGGTCCGATCCCGCCTCGTTTCTTCCTTCTCAAAAAGTCCCTGTGCATAGGGACGACTGAGCCAGCGCCGCCCGCTCACTACCTGCTTTCAAACACAAGAAATATTGTCGATCGGGTGACATGATGTGAGTAAACTTTTCAAGTGAAGGCTTGCGGGAAGGGGAACGCTGTTCGAATCTCGGGAGGGGAAAACGAAGGGTATTCGAAGTCGGGGAATGTCTCGACAACATTTCGGAGGGAATCTCGACAGATATCTCCGGACACGGGGAAAGAAGGCGCTGCTCAGCGGAAATACCCTCGGGAAAGTCCCAACTTTCCGAGTGCTCGAGTTCGCTGAAAGTCTTGCCCGGGACAAGCGCTCCGGCCTATGTCTCTCGTCTTTATTTTCAGTTATCAGTGAAGCGAAGAAACGGCTTGTCATCTGATGGACGAGCGTAGCGACACTCAACTCCTCAAGCTCTGCGGAGGATAGCCGCGGAGACCAGGAGCCCATCGTATGGAGACCCGTTCCTTTATCCGCTTTACGCTGGCAAGCCTGAAATCATGGAGCCCCGAGAGCATCCCTGATGGAGTAATTCAGAACAGAATTGAAAACTCATGTGTCTTTCTCGGACTCTTCATTCTAGCACCAGCTTTTTCTTATTTCTCACGACAAAGAGCATCGTCGCGAAGGTCATGCAGAGGAGCGCCGATAAGCCCAAGACTAAATACGCCAGAACCATGGGGTGGGTTTCGATCCAAGGCGCTACGAGAAACGCAGGAGCAAGATTCCCGATGCACATGGATAGCTGGAAGAAATATATTATGGTATCGAGATCAATCCAAAGCTTTCGAATCTCCAAGGCGAGACTTGTGGACCGTGCCGCGTTCCACTCACCATCGAGACGGCCATGTGCCAGTGTTTCAAGGCGACATATTGACAGGTCCAGACAATGCCGGTTCCAAAAAGCGCGCTGAGTCCTAAACCGATTCCAGCCGCTGAGATCCAGATCATCGCAGGTGATTCCAGCACGAAGAACGCGAAGATCGTTGATGACAGCATCAGGGTGGACAAGCTCATCTGTGAAAACCAGACAGCCGTCACACGTACGAATACCCAATTGAGGCCTCATGGCGTCCTAGAAACCTGACGGTGTCCTGCCCTCACTGCGCTGATGAGCTCGAGGACTCGGAATCGACATTTGGCGCATTAGAGAACCGCCGCAGAACGAAAACACTGGAATCGGAGAATCTCGGTGAACTCACCGTGAGCACTATCCATAACGGGATTCTGTGCGCGATAACCAGCAGGAGAAGACCTGCGAAGAACGTGGAGCGGATCACTCCCCCGAGATAAGCACCGGCGGATTTGTCGAGGTGGAGATCCGAATGGATCACGAAGGGCGTGATCATTCCTGGAAAGAGGATGTTGTATCGGCTCACTTCGGGCGGATGAATTCGAGAGGATGAATACAACGACGTATTCAACTCGTTCCGCTCCACCATTAGCGTTTCCACACGGAATCTCTTCGCAGACCCCCTGCAGAGGCTTCTCTAATCAAGTGTGAATTGAACTCACCAGTGAAACTCATAACGTTGCATTCGAACATCAAGAGGAAGACCGCGAGAAGGATTACCAAGAGGATTTCAGAGGCTTTCAATCGACTCTCCCTCGATTCTTCAGCGACAGTCTCCGGTACAGCGAAATTCTTCTCAATACTCTTTGACTTGCGGGACGAAGCCTCAGAACAGAAGAAGATCGTCATACCGATAGCCACGATGGCGCAGCAGGCGGCAATGCCTGCGTAGGGTATGGAGATGCGAGAGGCCTGTCAACAATAGATGGTCACCGTAAGGAACCGCGGACCAGTCTGAGGTGGATTGAGATGCTTCTGAATTTCCATAACTTTTTAGGAAATCTACCGAATCGGACGTTTTTTTTTCAAATTGGAGAGGAATGGATGGGCTTCCCAATGAACACGTCACTTCAGACATTTGAATACGTTTTGAGGGAGTTACACCCGTCTCAATTTTGCTCATTTTCGAAATTTCTAATGTCATTTTAAAACCCTCATAAGTCAAGACGAGGGTATGGCATGGGCTCGGTGTGGCCGGCATCTTGTAGCGCAGGAAAAGAGCTGTCGATTCGTATATTTACTTTGAAAAATCCGTTCACCTGGAGCTGGGAAAAAATTCGTCTACTATATGGAAGTAACGGTCAAAGAAATAGAGCCACCCCTCACAATAGCGCCGGAGGGCGAAAATTCGTCTCTCTGATACTTGCATCGGGAAGCTCGTCTTCTGTACAGCGGAATCGCTCTTTCATTTTCCGAAATCGGACCAGTTTTCGAGGAGTTATGCAAGGACCACCTTTCGCCTTCCCTTCCAGCTCTTTTATGGGGGGGGGGGGAGGTGGCTCTAGTTTTTTGACCGTTACTTCCAAATAGCAGACGGATTTTTCTCAGCTCCAGGTGAACGGATTTTCCTCAGCTCCAGGTGAACGGATTTTTCAAAGTAAATAGACGAATCGACAGCTCTTTCTCCGCGCTACAAGATGCCGACCACACCGAGCCGATGCGATACCCACGCCCCGACTAAAACCCTCATAGGGTTTTGAAGTGACATCGGAAATTTCGAAAATAAGCGATATCGAGACGGCTGGAACTCCCTCAAAACGTATTCAAATGTCAAAAGTGACATGCTCATTGGGAAGTCCATCCCATTCTCTACAATTTCAAAAAAAACGTCCGATTCGGTAGATTTTCTAAAAAGTTACGGATCTCCAAAAAATGAAGAAGAAGTTCTTAGGTGGCTCTAATATTTTGACCGCCACTGTGCATACATAGCATGGAATAGTAGGATAGCATGGAATAATGGGGCAACATGGAACGAGTTAGGAGTGATCGCGCCTAGAAAACTCCACATATATTTTCCGAGCCTATCGGGGGGTGTCCTCATGGGCAGCTATCGCCGAGGAGAAGACGAATCGATGCGATCTTCAACCATGAGCGATAGGTTACCGGAGTGAGGATGCTCGTGAGGAAATAATCTCGGGAAACGATTTCGGCTATTTTCAGAGTCTTCACCTTCTAGCTTGCCCTTCGCTGTCCAATTTGCCGATCCCGATCCTAAGACGCCGGCGAGAGAGCCAGAGGAATACCATGCCGAATTTTGAAAACTCCGGGAGAAGAGCTCTCCGCGAGTTATTTATCGCCCAGCCGTGACTATGACCAATAGAGAAAGCATGTTCCGTTGCATGAGAAACCCTCTGTATGAAAAGTTCGCGAGAATCGAGGCTGCAGACTTGTGGTTCGTCAGGGAGCTCCCTTCGACGGGGGCTCCACTAGGAATATTCTCGTTCTGATTGGAGCTCACCGTACTCTGTGCCAGGACCATGGAAATCGGTAAACTTTAATGGACTTGTACTCACCCCCACGTCCGGGTTTCCCCCTGGTGCGAACAGATGGGTTTTGCTGAGGAAAGGTTCGGCGAGGAAAGGGATAACGAAAGTCGCGAAACCGTATCCGACATGGAAGATCTGCATAGCGAGAGTCGGCTTCTCCCAAAGATTGGCCAGACGTACGTTGGCACCTGCAAATTTTCGAAGGAATGTGGTAACAACCCCGCCCAACGGAACGCTGAGAGACCTATTGGAAGCTCAAGGCTTCGGTATTCCCTTTTGTACTCACAAGATTCGAATATCACCCACATTGCTCCGTTCACGACGGCCGCGGCATGGGCGAGCCAAAGGTAGGGCACCGCCGGATACAGCAGCATGGAGATTCCCTCCAACACGATCGAGCCGATTAGAACGATTTCAGAGTTGCGCTCGTTGACCGCAAAACTCTCTGGAAATATTTGGACATTCATTCAGTTCCGCGGAAGCGACCGGGCTGGGGTCTGACACAGAGCTCCACGGCATCCTTTGAGTTCTTCTGAGGAAGGGGAGTTCAAGTGTCAATTCCAATCTGTCGGGAGTCCAAATCTACAACCTAGTACCGAGCCGATCAGGAATCCCACCGAGCGGGACGTATAGAGGTGAGAAACTTGGTCGAGATGTACCCCGTAGATTTCTGCGAGGTCAAGCAATGTGGGGCCTATGATTCCATTCACCAAGCCCTTGAAAAGAGAAGGCGAAGTCGGATGAGCTGAGGGATGCTTCCGACATTCGAAGATGAGAATGATCGGCGCAACCTGGAGTCGCTGTATTCCAAACTCTCGCTTCTAATCACGGAGGCATGACCGTGTCCGGAGCGAGCTTCATTGGAACGTGATGGAGTCCCTTGAATTTTCTCCTCACCATGCATATATTGCCGCAGCTGAGAAGGCCGACTTGAATCTGTTTTGTTCTCCTTGTCGACGGCATCGTGCCCTCTGCGGATGAACACAATATTATATTAATCCGAAGGTTCCTCTGAGCGGTTCGGCAGCTTTGTCACTTGAGCCTTGACGGAAAGTTTCTGCCTGCAGCCCTGAGGGCGCCCTCCTGATTCCGTCGATGCATTCCATCGATCTCCGCTGTGCCTTCTCTAGGAGCGTTCCTCGTTTGACTGCCGCGATATCGGTCTAATTCATTCCCCTCATCCGAGGATCAACAGGAGAAGGCAGCCATGAAGCTTCGAAATCTCCGATCGAGGAGTGATGTTTTAAATTATGGGCTTCGCGTTCTCCTTTCTCCAAGAAGTCGAGAAACCCCTCAACTGGTATCATCCTCCTCATTTTGGATATCTGTCTCCGCGTCGCGTTCTCTGCTCATATCTGATATCACGTTCCCAGAATCCGTACTCCTCCTATTAGGGCCCGGCGTATGGGAACATGGATTTACGAGGTCTCCGAGAGATTTTATCTTAGGACGGTATCCTATGAAATCGTAATAGACTTCTGTTATATCGCCGAAAACACCCGACTGGCGGGAGATTCGATTCGCGATTTCGGGGCGGGGGGAAGGGGACATCCAGAAAGGAAGTATCGAGTATCAAGTTCATCGTCTGATGCCCACCACCCAGTCCGCGATCTCTCCTAAGATTGATGTCGAACAGCTGGGCTAAAGTTTCGCGTCGATCGTCCGAATGTTTCGAGGGCACGCAAATGCTAAGAAGATGTGAGCGTCTAGGAATGCTGCATGTTTCACCATCGGATTACGCTAACAGCCGAGGCTCCTCGGCTTTCCCAAAGATTCGTTCTCTTCAGAGTTGACGAAAGAGCTAGAGTACCGCCCTATTTTCCGGTCATTTCTCCGGTCTTAAATAAATTCCTCCTTCTTCTTCTGACATAGTTCCTCTTCTTAAATGGTTGAGAGAATGCTAACTCTCCCAAGATGAAGGGCGTTGATGACTGCGGATACAGAGTTTCCGGTGTCTCATCGGTACTCTCACCCAGAAACAGAGACCATGTCCTCAGCAGGGGCGTACGCAGGGGGGGGC